>NC_092414.1:226321861-226507560 GCF_040894005.1 Engystomops pustulosus | reverse complement strand
GAGAGTGGAGGAAGGGAGGGAGAGTGGAGGAAGGGAAGGGAGGGGAGGGAGATTGGAGGAAGGGAGGGGAGGGAGAGTGGAGGAAGGGAGGGGAGGGAGAGTGGAGGAAGGGAGGGAGGGAGAGTGGAGGAAGGGAAGGGAGGGAGAGTGGAGGAAGGGAAGGGAGGGGAGAGTGGGGGAGGGGAGGGAGAGTGGAGGAAGGGAAGGGAGGGGAGGGAGAGTGGAGGAAGGGAGGGGAGGGAGAGTGGAGGAAGGGAGGGGAGGGAGAGTGGAGGAAGGGAGGGGAGGGAGAGTGGAGGAAGGGAGGGGAGGGAGAGTGGAGGAAGGGAAGGGAGGGAGAGTGGAGGAAGGGAAGGGAGGGAGAGTGGAGGAAGGGAGGGGAGGGAGAGTGGAGGAAGGGAGGGGAGGGAGAGTGGAGGAAGGGAGGGGAGGGAGAGTGGAGGAAGGGAAGGGAGGGAGAGTGGAGGAGGGGAGGGAGAGTGGAGGAGGGGAGGGAGAGTAGAGGAAGGGAGGGAGAGTGAAGGAAGGGAGGGGGAGGGAGAGTAGAGGAAGGGAGGGGAGGGGAGAGTGGAGGAAGGGAGGGAGAGTGGAGGAAGGGAAGGAGGGGATGGAGAGTGGAGGAAGGGAAGGGAGGGGAGGGAGAGTGGGGAAGGGAGAGGGAGGGAGGGAGAGTGGGGAAGGGAGGGCGAGGGAGAGTGGGAAGGGAGGGAGGGAGAGTGGAGGAAGGGAGGGAGGGGAGGGGAGAGTGGAGGAAGGGAGGGGGAGGAGGGGAGAGTGGAGGAAGGGAAGGGAGGGAGAGGGAGAGTGGAGGAAGGGAGGGGAGGAGAGGAGAGTGGAGGAAGGGAAGGAGGAGAGGAGAGTGGAGGAAGGGAGGGAGGGAGAGTGGAGGAAGGGAGGGGAGGGAGAGTGGAGGAAGGGAGGGAGGGAGAGGGAGGAAGGGAGGGAGGGAGAGTGGAGGGAAGAGGGGGAGGGAGAGGTGGAGGAAGGGGGAGAGTGGAGGAAGGGAAGGAGGGGATGAGAGTGGAGGAAGGGGGAGAGTGGGAGGGAGGAGGGGAGGGAGAGTGGGGGGAGGGAGAGTGGGGGGAGGGAGAGTGGGGGGAGGGAGAGTGGGGAAGGGAGGGAGGGAGAGTGGGGAAGGGAGGCGAGGGAGAGTGGGGGAAGGGAGGCGAGGGAGAGTGGAGGAAGGGAGGGGAGGGAGAGTGAGGAAGGGAGGGGAGGGAGAGTGGAGGAAGGGAGGAGAGGGAGAGTGAGAGGAAGGGAAGGGAGGGAGGAGAGTGGAGGAAGGGAGGGGAGGGAGAGTGGAGGAAGGGAGGGGAGGGAGAGTGGGAGGGAGGGAGGGAGAGTGGAGGAAGGGAAGGGAGGGAGGAGGTGGAGGAAGGGAGGGAGAGGGAGGAAGGGAAGGAGGGGAGGGAGAGTGGAGGAAGGGAAGGGAGGGGAGGGAGAGTGGGGGAGGGAGGGGAGGGAGAGTGGGGAAGGGAGGGGAGGGAGTGGGGAAGGGAGGGGAGGGAGAGTGGGGGAAGGGAGGGGAGGGAGAGTGGGGGAAGGGAGGGGAGGGAGAGTGGGGAGGGGGGGAGGGGAGAGTGGAGGAAGGGAAGGAGGAGAGGGAGAGGTGGAGGGGAAGGGAAGGGAGGAGAGGGAGAGTGGAGGAAGGGAAGGGAGGAGAGGGAGAGTGGAGGAAGGGAAGGGAGGGGAGGGAGAGTGGAGGAAGGGAGGAAGGGAAGGGAGGGGAGGGAGAGTGGAGGAAGGGAGGGAGAGTGGAGGAGGGGAGAGAGAGAGTGGAGGAAGGGAAGGGAGGAGAGGGAGAGTGGAGGAAGGGAGGGAGAGTGGAGGAGGGGAGAGAGAGTGGAGGAAGGGAAGGGAGGGGAGGAGAGTGGAGGAAGGGAGAGGGAGGAGAGTGGAGGAAGGGCCCCCCACCACCTACCCCTGGCCTGCGGCCCCCATACCACCTACCCCTGGCCTGCGGCCCCCATACCACCTACCCCTGGCCTGCGGCCCCCATTACCGCCTACCCCTGGCCTGCGGCCCCCATTACCGCCTACCCCTGGCCTGCGGCCCCCATTACCGCCTACCCCTGGCCTGCGGCCCCCATTACCGCCTACCCCTGGCCTGCGGCCCCCATTACCGCCTACCCCTGGCCTGCGGCCCCCACACCACCTACTCCTGGCCTGCGGCCCCCACACCACCTACCCCTGGCCTGCGGCCCCCACACCACCAACCCCTGGCCTGCGGCCCCCACACCACCTACCCCTGGCCTATGGCCCCCACACCACCTACCCCTGGCCTATGGCCCCCACACCACCTACCCCTGGCCTGCGGCCCCCATACCACCTACCCCTGGCCTATGGCCCCCATACCACCTACCCCTGGCCTATGGCCCCCATACCACCTACCCCTGGCCTGCGGCCCCCATACAACCTACCCCTTGCCTGCGGCCCCTATACCACCTACCCCTGGCCTGCGGCCCCCATTACCACCTACCCCTGGCCTGCGGCCCCCATACCACCTACCCCTGGCCTGCGGCCCCCACACCACCTACCCCCTGGCCTGCGGCCCCCACACCACCTACCCCTTGCCTGCGGCCCCCACACCACCTACCCCTTGCCTGCGGCCCCCACACCACCTACCCCTGGCCTGCGGCCCCCACACCACCTACCCCCGGCCTGCGGCCCCCACACCACCTACCCCCGGCCTGCGGCCTCCACACCACCTACCCCTGGCCTGCGGCCCCCACACCACCTACCCCTGGCCTGCGGCCCCCATACCACCTACCCCCGGCCTGCGGCCTCCACACCACCTACCCCCGGCCTGCGGCCTCCACACCACCTACCCCCGGCCTGCGGCCTCCACACCACCTACCCTGGCCTGCGGCCTCCACACCACCTACCCCCGGCCTGCGGCCTCCACACCACCTACCCCCGGCCTGCGGCCCCCACACCACCTACCCCTTGCCTGCGGCCCCCACACCACCTACCCCTGGCCTGCGGCCCCCATACCACCTACCCCTGGCCTGCGGCCCCCACACCACCTACCCCTGGCCTGCGGCCCCCACACCACCTACCCCTGTATATGAAACTCTTTTGTGACCGGAGCTCAAAACGAAAACGCCGATCCATGCAGGTTTCCTCCTTATCTGTATCACTTTCAGGGATAAGTCACCATTCAGACCAGAAACCGTCTAGTCCCAGTCTCCTCTACTCACTGTATATAAGATGCCCCGGAAGAAGCACAGAGGCGAAACCCTGGTGGGGCAAGGATTGCGTCCTCGTGGAGTTATTTGTGATATGCGCATTTTTTATCTACATATGTGAGTAGAACTGGAAATAAAAGTTTTAAAAGTTTGAAACTGTCTACACTATGTCTGGATATGTCTCTTATATGGCAGTGAGTGGAGGAGACTGGGACTAGACGGTTTCTGGCCTGAATGGTGACTTATCCCTGATCCTTGTGTTTGGTGCACAGATAAGGAGGAAACCTGCATGGATCGGCTTTTTCGTTTTTGAGCTCCGGTCACAAAAGAGTTTCTTCTACTGGATTATTGAATAGTGGATGTTTGCTGGATCCATCTAGGACCGCTAAGGACGGCTCATAAGAGAGAAGGTGCAGCACCCACGCAATTTTTTGTTGGTTTTTACCCCTGTATATGACTGCGCTGTTCTTCCCCCTTGGCCGGTCATTCTCTGATGTCTCCTCGCTGATGACCTTTGTAGAACACTGCGCTCATTCATGGGGTGCAGCCGACGTCACCCTCAGACATCACATCACAGGGGGCCCCCCCTCTACTCACCAGATACAGGGAGGCGCCCAGCAAGGCGGCCTTCATCAGCACCTCCAGGTCCAGAGGGAAGGAGACCAGGAGCTGATCGCTCTCCGTCCTGATCATCCCCACAACATGCTGCTCATCCCGAGACTTCACCTGAGAGACACGAGAGAACACTGCTCACCCACAGCCACCCTGCAAGGGGAGGGGCAGGTGCAATCACCCTGCAAGGGGGAGGGGCCGGTGCAATCACCCTGCAAGGGGGAGGGGCCGGTGCAATCACCCTGCAAGGGGAGGAGCGGTGCAATCACCCTGCAAGGGGGAGGGGCCGGTGCAATCACCCTGCAGGGGGAAGCGCAGGTGCAATCTCCGAGCAGGGACAGTCACCCAGCAGGTGCAACCAACCAGCAGGAGGAGGGCAGGTGCAATCACCCTGCAGGGGAAGGGGCCGTTGCAATCTCTGAGCAGGGACAGTCACCCAGCAGGTGCAACCAACCAGCAGGGGGCTGGGCAGGTGCAATCACCCTGCAAAGGGGAGGGGCAGGTGCAATCACCCTGCAGTGGGAGGGAAAGTTCAGCTTCTAATGGGCAGCTCCTTTTCGCTCTGCTGAGTAAATACAACAATTCAATACGATTTATTCACCTCAAAGGTGGAGTTGCCGAAGATACTGGTCTGCAGGCTGGGGCCCACGATGAGGAGCATCACCTCCTGGGAGGCGTTCATGACTGACAGATGGGTGACCATAGAGTTCCAATGAAGCTTGACAAATCCAACGGGACACCCCAGGGGGCAATGCACCTGTATCTGAAAGAGGAAGATGAGGGGGGCATAAGAGAGAAGAAAGTGACAGGACCCAAACCTAGAGAAGAGAGAAGGGCGACGGGAGCCGGACCCAGAGAGAAGGGCGACGGGAGCCGGACCCAGAGAGAAGGGCGACGGGAGCCGGACCCAGAGAGAAGGGCGACGGGAGCCGGACCCAGAGAGAAGGGCGACGGGAGCCGGACCCAGAGAGAAGGGCGACGGGAGCCGGACCCAGAGAGAAGGGCGACGGGAGCCGGACCCAGAGAGAAGGGCGACGGGAGCCGGACCCAGAGAGAAGGGCGACGGGAGCCGGACCCAGAGAGAAGGGCGACGGGAGCCGGACCCAGAGAGAAGGGCGACGGGAGCCGGACCTAGAGAAGAGAGAAGGGCGACGGGAGCCGGACCTAGAGAAGAGAGAAGGGCGACGGGAGCCGGACCTAGAGAAGAGAGAAGGGCGACGGGAGCCGGACCTAGAGAAGAGAGAAGGGCGACAGGACCCGAACCTAGAGAAGAGAGACAGGACCCGAACCTAGAGAAGAGAGAAGGGCGACAGGACCCGAACCTAGAGAGAAGGGCAACAGGAGCCGGACCTAGAGAAGAGAGAAGGGCGACGGGACCCGAACCTAGAGAGAAGGACGACGGGACCCGAACCTAGAGAGAAGGGCGACGGGACCCGAACCTAGAGAGAAGGGCGACGGGACCCGAACCTAGAGAGAAGGGCGACGGGACCCGAACCTAGAAAGAAGGGCGACGGGACCCGAACCTAGAAAGAAGGGAGCAGGGAGCCGGACCCGGAGAGAAGGGCGACGGGAGCCGGACCCGGAGAGAAGGGCGACGGGAGCCGGACCCGGAGAGAAGGGCGACGGGAGCCGGACCCGGAGAGAAGGGCGACGGGAGCCGGACCCGGAGAGAAGGGCGACGGGAGCCGGACCCGGAGGAGAGAGGAGGGCGACGGGAGCGGGACCCGGAGGGGAGAGGAGGGCGACGGGAGCGGGACCCGGAGGGGAGAGGAGGGCGACGGGAGCGGGACCCGGAGGGGAGAGGAGGGCGACGGGAGCGGGACCCGGAGGAGAGAGGAGGGCGACGGGAGCGGGACCCGGAGGAGAGAGGAGGGCGACGGGAGCGGGACCCGGAGGAGAGAGGAGGGCGACGGGAGCGGGACCCGGAGGAGAGAGGAGGGCGACGGGAGCGGGACCCGGAGGAGAGAGGAGGGCGACGGGAGCGGGACCCGGAGGAGAGAGGAGGGCGACGGGAGCGGGACCCGGAGGAGAGAGGAGAACGACGGGACCCCAGTGTTGTGGTTTTATAATGTGTGGGTACCCCAGGGGGCGGGGTTATGGCTGTAGGATAACCCTGGTTCTGGCCATGAGGCACCACATAACACTTACCTGCCGGGTACAGGTGCAGCTGCAGTTCTCCAGCAGCTGCAGAACCTCATTGCCGCTGTTGTCACTAAACTTCACATCGTAGGGAGGTCCACAGCACACGACGCTCTGCTCTGCCTGGAATAGTCTCTGACCAAGGTGATTCAGCACATCGTAGGAGGAGTTCAGGCCCTGAGACACCCGGACTGGTGGGAGGATACAGAGGGCAAAGTTACACACCTACCCACCCTAGGGACTAGACTACCCAACCACTCCCCATCACAGACCGGACCACCTACCCACTGCACCCTAAGGACTAGACTACCCAACCACTGCACATCACAGACCGGACCACCTACCCACTGCACCCTAAGGACCAGACTACCCAACCACTCCCCATCACAGACCGGACCACCTACCCACTGCACCCTAGGGACCAGACTACCCAACCACTCCCCATCACAGACCGGACCACCTACCCACTGCACCCTAGGAACTAGACTACCCAACCACTGCACATCACAGACCGGACCACCTACCCACTGCACCCTAAGGATTAGACTACCCAAACACTGCACATCACAGAGCGGACCACCTACCCACTGCACCCTAAGGACCAGACTACCCAACCACTCCCCATCACAGACCGGACCACCTACCCACTGCACCCTAGGGACCAGACTACCCAACCACTCCCCATCACAGACCGGACCACCTACCCACTGCACCCTAGGAACTAGACTACCCAACCACTGCACATCACAGACCGGACCACCTACCACTGCACCCTAAGGATTAGACTACCCAAACACTGCACATCACAGAGCGGACCACCTACCCACTGCACCCCAGGGACTAGACTACCCAACCACTGCACAGACCGGACCACCTACCCACTGCACCCTAGGGACTAGACTACCCAACCACTGCACATCACAGAGCAGACCACCTACCCACTGCACCCCAGGGACTAGACTACCAAACCACTGCACATCATAGGCCGGACCACCTACCCACTGCACCCTAAGGACCAGACTACCCAAACACTGCACATCACAGACCGGACCACCTACCCACTGCACCCTAGGGACTAGACTGCCCAACCACTGCACATTAAAGACCGGATCACCTACCCACTGCACCCTAGGGTCTCGTCTACCCTGCCCAGACAAATCAAAGACTGGGTCACCTACCCACTGCACAGCAGGGTCTGTACCATTACACCACAATCAAATATGGACTTATTGCACAGCACACAAGTGCACCCCCCTTCCCAGGGGCCCCCAGAATTTTTGTATAGAATGTCTGTTTTCTTACATTTCTCTCTGACCGTTAACTGGTTAATCTGAAAGAGAAAATCCATCATTAACGATTCCTCCAAAGGAAGAGACAGTCAGAAGAGACAGGAGCAGTGATCAGAGACAGTCAGAAGAGACAGGAGCAGTGATCAGAGACAGTCAGAAGAGACAGGAGCAGTGATCAGAGACAGTCAGAAGAGACGGGAGCAGTGATCAGAGACAGTCAGAAGAGACGGGAGCAGTGATCAGAGACAGTCAGAAGAGACAGGAGCAGTGATCAGAGACAGTCAGAAGAGACGGGAGCAGTGATCAGAGACAGTCAGAAGAGACAGGAGCAGTGATCAGAGACAGTCAGAAGAGACAGGAGCAGTGATCAGAGACAGTCAGAAGAGACAGGAGCAGTGATCAGAGACAGTCAGAAGAGACGGGAGCAGTGATCAGAGACAGTCAGAAGAGACGGGAGCAGTGATCAGAGACAGTCAGAAGAGACGGGAGCAGTGATCAGAGACAGTCAGAAGAGACGGGAGCAGTGATCAGAGACAGTCAGAAGAGACGGGAGCAGTGATCAGAGACAGTCAGAAGAGACGGGAGCAGTGATCAGAGACAGTCAGAAGAGGTGGGAGCAGTGATCAGAGACAGTCAGAAGAGACGGGAGCAGTGATCAGAGACAGTCAGAAGAGATGGGAGCAGTGATCAGAGACAGTCAGAAGAGACAGGAGCAGTGATCAGAGACAGTCAGAAGAGACGGGAGCAGTGATCAGAGACAGTCAGAAGAAACAGGAGCAGTGATCAGAGGCAGTCAGAAGAGACGGGAGCAGTGATCAGAGACGGTCAGAAGAAACAGGAGCAGTGATCAGAGACAGTCAGAAGAGACAGGAGCAGTGATCAGAGACAGTCAGAAGAGACAGGAGCAGTGATCAGAGACAGTCAGAAGAGACAGGAGCATTGATCAGAGACAGTCAGAAGAGACAGGAGCATTGATCAGAGACAGTCAAAAGAGACAGGAGCATTGATCAGAGACAGTCAGAAGAGACAGGAGCATTGATCAGAGACAGTCAAAAGAGACAGGAGCAGTGATCAGAGACAGTCAGAAGAGACGGGAGCAGTGATCAGAGACAGTCAGAAGAGACAGGAGCAGTGATCAGAGACAGTCAGAAGAGACAGGAGCAAACCTTCAAACGTAACTGGAAAACCCACATGTTCAGGATCTGCAACACACAATGGGGGTCATTTACTAAGGGCCCGATGTGTGTTTTCCCGACGTGTTACCCGAATATTTCCGATTTGCGCCGATTGTACCTGAATTGCCCCAGGATTTTGGTGCACGCGATCGGATTGTGGCGCATCGGCACCGGCATGCACGCGACGGAAATCGGGGGGCGTGGCCGAACGAAAACCCGACGGATTCGGAAAAACCGCCGCATTTAAAAACCGAAAATGTGTCGCTCGGGGCACACTTACCTTCACCTGGTCCAGCTCGGTGTATTCCGGCCTCGTGTCTCCATCTCCCCTCCATATAGATTGTGTCCTCACCTCGTGTCTCCATCTCCCCTCCATATAGATTGTGACCTCCCCTCGTGTCTCCATCTACCCCCCTTATAGATTGTGTCCTCACCTTGTGTCTCCATCTCCCCTCCATATAGATTGTGTCCTCACCTCGTGTCTCCATCTCCCCTCCATATAGATTGTGTCCTCACCTCGTGTCTCCATCTATCCCCCGTATAGATTGTGTCCTCACCTCGTGTCTCCATCTCCCCTCCATATAGATTGTGTCCTCACCTCGTGTCTCCATCTCCCCTCCATATAGATTGTGAGCCCTCACCTCGTGTCTCCATCTACCCTCCAAATAGATTGTGAGCCCTCACCTCGTGTCTCCATCTACCCCCCATATAGATTGTGTCCTCACCTCGTGTCTCCATCTACCCCCCTCCATATAGATTGTGTCCGCACCTCGTGTCTCCATCTACCCTCCATATAGATTGTGTCCTCACCTCGTGTCTCCATCTACCCCCCTCCATATAGATTGTGTCCTCACGTCGTGTCTCCATCTACCCCTCCATATAGATTGTGTCCTCACCTCGTGTCTCCATCTACCCTCCATATAGATTGTGTCCTCACCTCGTGTCTCCATCTACCCTCCATATAGATTGTGTCCTCACCTCGTGTCTCCATCTCCCCTCCATATAGATTGTGTCCTCACCTCGTGTCTCCATCTACCCTCCATATAGATTGTGACCTCACCTCGTGTCTCCATCTCCCCTCCATATAGATTGTGTCCTCACCTCGTGTCTCCATCTACCCTCCATATAGATTGTGTCCTCACCTCGTGTCTCTATCTCCCCTCCATATAGATTGTGTCCTCACCTCGTGTCTCCATCTACCCTCCATATAGATTGTGACCTCACCTCGTGTCTCCATCTCCCCTCCATATAGATTGTGTCCTCACCTCGTGTCTCCATCTCCCCTCCATATAGATTGTGTCCTCACCTCGTGTCTCCATCTCCCCTCCATATAGATTGTGTCCTCACCTCGTGTCTCCATCTACCCTCCATATAGATTGTGTCCTCACCTCGTGTCTCCATCTCCCCTCCATATAGATTGTGTCCTCACCTCGTGTCTCCATCTACCCTCCATATAGATTGTGTCCTCACCTCGTGTCTCCATCTCCCCTCCATATAGTGTCCTCACCTCGTGTCTCCATCTACCCTCCATATAGATTGTGTCCTCACCTCGTGTCTCCATCTACCCTCCATATAGTGTCCTCACCTCGTGTCTCCATCTACCCTCCATATAGATTGTGTCCTCACCTCGTGTCTCCATCTAACCTCCATATAGATTGTGTCCTCACCTCGTGTCTCCATCTCCCCTCCATATAGATTGTGTCCTCACCTCGTGTCTCCATCTATCCTCCATATAGATTGTGTCCGCACCTCGTGTCTCCATCTCCCCTCCATATAGATTGTGTCCTCACCTCGTGTCTCCATCTCCCCTCCATATAGATTGTGTCCTCACCTCGTGTCTCCATCTCCCCTCCATATAGATTGTGTCCTCACCTCGTGTCTCCATCTCCCCTCCATATAGATTGTGTCCTCACCTCGTGTCTCCATCTACCCTCCATATAGATTGTGTCCTCACCTCGTGTCTCCATCTCCCCTCCATATAGTGTCCTCACCTCGTGTCTCCATCTACCCTCCATATAGATTGTGTCCTCACCTCGTGTCTCCATCTCCCCTCCATATAGATTGTGTCCTCACCTCGTGTCTCCATCTCCCCTCCATATAGATTGTGTCCTCACCTCGTGTCTCCATCTACCCTCCATATAGATTGTGTCCTCACCTCGTGTCTCCATCTACCCTCCATATAGATTGTGTCCTCACCTCGTGTCTCCATCTACCCTCCATATAGATTGTGTCCTCACCTCGTGTCTCCATCTACCCTCCATATAGATTGTGTCCGCACCTCGTGTCTCCATCTACCCTCCATATAGATTGTGTCCTCACCTCGTGTCTCCATCTACCCTCCATATAGATTGTGTCCTTACCTCGTGTCTCCATCTACCCTCCATATAGATTGTGTCCTCACCTCGTGTCTCCATCTACCCTCCATATAGATTGTGTCCTTACCTCGTGTCTCCATCTACCCTCCATATAGATTGTGTCCTCACCTCGTGTCTCCATCTACCCTCCATATAGATTGTGTCCGCACCTCGTGTCTCCATCTACCCTCCATATAGATTGTGTCCTCACCTCGTGTCTCCATCTACCCTCCATATAGATTGTGTCCTTACCTCGTGTCTCCATCTACCCTCCATATAGATTGTGTCCTCACCTCGTGTCTCCATCTACCCTCCATATAGATTGTGTCCTCACCTCGTGTCTCCATCTCCCCTCCATATAGATTGTGTCCTCACCTCGTGTCTCCATCTACCCTCCGTATAGATTGTGTCCTCACCTCCTCTTTCCATCTACCCTCCATATAGATTGTGTCCTCACCTCGTGTCTCCACCTCCCCTCCATATAGATTGTGTCCTCACCTCGTGTCTCCATCTCCCCTCCATATAGATTGTGCCCTCACCTCGTGTCTCCATCTCCCCTCCATATAGATTGTGTCCTCACCTCGTGTCTCCATCTCCCCTCCATATAGATTGTGCCCTCACCTCGTGTCTCCATCTCCCCTCCATATAGATTGTGTCCTCACCTCGTGTCTCCATCTCCCCTCCATATAGATTGTGTCCTCACCTCGTGTCTCCATCTCCCCTCCATATAGATTGTGTCCTCACCTCGTGTCTCCATCTACCCTCCATATAGATTGTGTCCTCACCTCGTGTCTTCATCTACCCTCCATATAGATTGTGTCCTCACCTCGTGTCTCCATCTACCCCTCCATATAGATTGTGTCCTCACCTCGTGTCTCCATCTACCCCTCCATATAGATTGTGTCCTCACCTCGTGTCTCCATCTACCCTCCATATAGATTGTGTCCTCACCTCGTGTCTCCATCTACCCTCCGTATAGATTGTGTCCTCACCTCCTCTTTCCATCTACCCTCCATATAGATTGTGTCCTCACCTCGTGTCTCCACCTCCCCTCCATATAGATTGTGTCCTCACCTCGTGTCTCCATCTACCCTCCGTATAGATTGTGTCCTCACCTCCTCTTTCCATCTACCCTCCATATAGATTGTGTCCTCACCTCGTGTCTCCACCTCCCCTCCATATAGATTGTGTCCTCACCTCGTGTCTCCATTTCCCCTCCATATAGATTGTGTCCTCACCTCGTGTCTCCATCTACCCCTCCATATAGATTGTGTCCTCACCTCGTGTCTCCATCTACCCCTCCATATAGATTGTGTCCTCACCTCGTGTCTCCATCTACCCTCCATATAGATTGTGTCCTCACCTCGTGTCTCCATCTACCCTCCGTATAGATTGTGTCCTCACCTCCTCTTTCCATCTACCCTCCATATAGATTGTGTCCTCACCTCGTGTCTCCACCTCCCCTCCGTATAGATTGTGTCCTCGCCTCGTGTCTCCATCTCCCCTCCATATAGATTGTGTCCTCACCTCGTGTCTCCATCTACCCTCCATATAGATTGTGTCCTCACCTCGTGTCTCCATCTACCCTCCGTATAGATTGTGTCCTCACCTCCTCTTTCCATCTACCCTCCATATAGATTGTGTCCTCACCTCGTGTCTCCACCTCCCCTCCATATAGATTGTGTCCTCACCTCGTGTCTCCATCTACCCTCCATATAGATTGTGTCCTCACCTCGTGTCTCCATCTATCCTCCATATAGAATGTGTCCTCACCTCGTGTCTCCATCTATCCTCCGTATAGATTGTGTCCTCACCTCCTCTTTCCATCTACCCTCCATATAGATTGTGTCCTCACCTCGTGTCTCCACCTCCCCTCCATATAGATTGTGTCCTCACCTCGTGTCTCCATCTCCCCTCCATATAGATTGTGTCCTCACCTCGTGTCTCTATCTACCCTCCGTATAGATTGTGTCCTCACCTCCTCTTTCCATCTACCCCCCTCCATATAGATTGTGTCCTCACCTCGTGTCTCCATCTACCCTCCATATAGATTGTGTCCTCACCTCGTGTCCCCATCTCCCCTCCATATAGATTGTGTCCTCACCTCGTGTCTCCATCTACCCCCCATATAGATTGTGTCCTCACGTCCTCTCTCCATCTCCCCTCCATATAGATTGTGTCCTCACCTCGTGTCTCCATCTACCCTCCATATAGATTGTGTCCTCACCTCGTGTCTCCATTTCCCCTCCATATAGATTGTGTCCTCACCTCGTGTCTCCATCTCCCCTCCATATAGATTGTGTCCTCACCTCGTGTCTCCATCTCCCCTCCATATAGATTGTGTCCTCACCTCGTGTCTCCATCTACCCTCCATATAGATTGTGTCCTCACCTCGTGTCTCCATCTCCCCTCCATATAGATTGTGTCCTCACCTCGTGTCTCCATCTCTCCTCCATATAGATTGTGTCCTCACCTCGTGTCTCCATCTCCCCTCCATATAGATTGTGTCCTCACCTCGTGTCTCCATCTCCCCTCCATATAGATTGTGTCCTCACCTCGTGTCTCCATCTCCCCTCCATATAGATTGTGTCCTCACCTCGTGTCTCCATCTCCCCTCCATATAGATTGTGTCCTCACCTCGTGTCTCCATCTCCCCTCCATATAGATTGTGTCCTCACCTCGTGTCTCCATCTCCCCTCCATATAGATTGTGTCCTCACCTCGTGTCTCCATCTACCCTCCATATAGATTGTGCCCTCACCTCGTGTCTCCATCTCCCCTCCATATAGATTGTGTCCTCACCTCGTGTCTCCATCTCCCCTCCATATAGATTGTGTCCTCACCTCGTGTCTCCATCTACCCTCCATATAGATTGTGCCCTCACCTCGTGTCTCCATCTCCCCTCCATATAGATTGTGCCCTCACCTCGTGTCTCCATCTCCCCTCCATATAGATTGTGTCCTCACCTCGTGTCTCCATCTACCCTCCATATAGATTGTGCCCTCACCTCGTGTCTCCATCTCCCCTCCATATAGATTGTGCCCTCACCTCGTGTCTCCATCTCCCCTCCATATAGATTGTGTCCTCACCTCGTGTCTCCATCTACCCTCCATATAGATTGTGTCCTCACCTCGTGTCTCCATCTCCCCTCCATATAGATTGTGTCCTCACCTCGTGTCTCCATCTACCCTCCATATAGATTGTGTCCTCACCTCGTGTCTCCATCTACCCTCCATATAGATTGTGTCCTCACCTCCTCTTTCCATCTACCCTCCATATAGATTGTGTCCTCACCTCGTGTCTCCACCTCCCCTCCATATAGATTGTGTCCTCACCTCGTGTCTCCATCTACCCTCCATATAGATTGTGTCCTCACCTCGTGTCTCCATCTATCCTCCATATAGAATGTGTCCTCACCTCGTGTCTCCATCTATCCTCCGTATAGATTGTGTCCTCACCTCCTCTTTCCATCTACCCTCCATATAGATTGTGTCCTCACCTCGTGTCTCCACCTCCCCTCCATATAGATTGTGTCCTCACCTCGTGTCTCCACCTCCCCTCCATATAGATTGTGTCCTCACCTCGTGTCTCCATCTCCCCTCCATATAGATTGTGTCCTCACCTCGTGTCTCCATCTCCCCTCCATATAGATTGTGTCCTCACCTCGTGTCTCCACCTCCCCTCCATATAGATTGTGTCCTCACCTCGTGTCTCCATCTACCCCCCATATAGATTGTGTCCTCACGTCCTCTCTCCATCTCCCCTCCATATAGATTGTGTCCTCACCTCGTGTCTCCATCTACCCTCCATATAGATTGTGTCCTCACCTCGTGTCTCCATTTCCCCTCCATATAGATTGTGTCCTCACCTCGTGTCTCCATCTCCCCTCCATATAGATTGTGTCCTCACCTCGTGTCTCCATCTCCCCTCCATATAGATTGTGTCCTCACCTCGTGTCTCCATCTACCCTCCATATAGATTGTGTCCTCACCTCGTGTCTCCATCTCCCCTCCATATAGATTGTGTCCTCACCTCGTGTCTCCATCTCTCCTCCATATAGATTGTGTCCTCACCTCGTGTCTCCATCTCCCGTCCATATAGATTGTGTCCTCACCTCGTGTCTCCATCTACCCTCCATATAGATTGTGTCCTCACCTCGTGTCTCCATCTCCCCTCCATATAGATTGTGTCCTCACCTCGTGTCTCCATCTACCCTCCATATAGATTGTGTCCTCACCTCGTGTCTCCATCTACCCTCCATATAGATTGTGTCCTCACCTCGTGTCTCCATCTCCCCTCCATATAGATTGTGTCCTCACCTCGTGTCTCCATCTACCCTCCATATAGATTGTGTCCTCACCTCGTGTCTCCATCTACCCTCCATATAGATTGTGTCCTCACCTCGTGTCTCCATCTCCCCTCCATATAGACTGTGTCCTCACCTCGTGTCTCCATCTCCCCTCCATATAGATTGTGTCCTCACCTCGTGTCTCCATCTCCCCTCCATATAGATTGTGTCCTCACCTCGTGTCTCCATCTCCCCTCCATATAGATTGTGTCCTCACCTCGTGTCTCCATCTACCCTCCATATAGATTGTGTCCTCACCTCGTGTCTCCATCTACCCTCCATATAGATTGTGTCCTCACCTCGTGTCTCCATCTACCCTCCATATAGATTGTGTCCTCACCTCGTGTCTCCATCTACCCTCCATATAGATTGTGTCCTCACCTCGTGTCTCCATCTACAATCCATATAGATTGTGTCCTCACCTCGTGTCTCCATCTCCCCTCCATATAGATTGTGTCCTCACCTCGTGTCTCCATCTACCCTCCATATAGATTGTGTCCTCACCTCGTGTCTCCATCTACCCTCCATATAGATTGTGACCTCACCTCGTGTCTCCATCTATCCTCCATATAGATTGTGTCCTCACCTCGTGTCTCCATCTCCCCTCCATATAGATTTGTACTTTGTACTTGCAGGTGCTTTTGTCTTAATGTAAAGTATGTGAGCCCCTTACTGATTATACAGTTCCATGGAATTTATTGCGCTCTATGAATAAGTAAGAGTAATAGGAGCAATGCTCAGAGACCTGGAGAAGAGACAGACATGTAAGCATCAGAGACCTGCAGAGGAGACAAGTGCAACCTGAGGGTCATAGATCCTGTAGATGTTCCTCTAACATAACTGAGAAGTACTGAGAACATGAAGGACAGATGTGGAGTGAAGGACATACAAGGACAGGACAGGAGACATTTTGGGACATGGGACAGATGATGGACCCAGGATCAGTAGTTGAGTCTTAGAACATACCATGTAAAGTGTCTTACCTGGAGGAGGTGCTCCATGCCGGGGGGAAGACCCTTCACTGTGGCAATGTCTATTTCGGATATGGGTGGGGCAGATGGTGGGGCGGTGACTGGAGGTGCGTATGGTGCAATAAGATTGTAACTTGGGGGCTCATCTTGTGGGACTTTGCTATGGGTTGTATCTGGAAAGAATGAAGAGTCTAAGTGAGTCGTTCTGGAAACAATAGGATAAAATTCTCAGAGAAGATTCAAGTCCTTCTACTATTGTCAACGTATGACTGACCAGTGCAACCTTCCATCTAAGACACCTTCTACATGGCTCCACATAAACAGCTAGGCGCCCACACGAGATAGACACCTCCAGGCACCCACACGAGATAGACATCTCCAGGCGCCCACACGAGATAGACATCTCCAGGCGCCCACACGAGATAGACACCTCCAGGCGCCCACACGAGATAGACACCTCCAGGCGCCCACACGAGATAGACACCTCCAGGCGCCCACACGAGATAGACACCTCCAGGCGCCCACACGAGATAGACACCTCCAGGCGCCCACACGAGATAGACACCTCCAGGCGCCCACACGAGATAGACACCTCCAGGCGCCCACACGAGATAGACACCTCCAGGCGCCCACACGAGATAGACACCTCCAGGCGCCCACACGAGATAGACACCTCCAGGCGCCAACACGAGATAGACACCTCCAGGCGCCCACACGAGATAGACGCCTCCAGGCGCCCACACGAGATAGACGCCTCCAGGCGCCCACACGAGATAGACGCCTCCAGGCGCCCACACGAGATAGACGCCTCCAGGCGCCCACACGAGATAGACGCCTCCAGGCGCCCACACGAGATAGACGCCTCCAGGCGCCCACACGAGATAGACGCCTCCAGGCGCCCACACGAGATAGACGCCTCCAGGCGCCCACACGAGATAGACGCCTCCAGGCGCCCACACGAGATAGACGCCTCCAGGCGCCCACACGAGATAGACGCCTCCAGGCGCCCACACGAGATAGACGCCTCCAGGCGCCCACACGAGATAGACGCCTCCAGGCGCCCACACGAGATAGACGCCTCCAGGCGCCCACACGAGATAGACGCCTCCAGGCGCCCACACGAGATAGACGCCTCCAGGCGCCCACACGAGATAGACGCCTCCAGGCGCCCACACGAGATAGACGCCTCCAGGCTCCTTTTTATACAGACATCTTCAGGTACTTCTAGGAGATGGACTTCACAAAGTGACACTGAGATGTCCAGGTTCCTTCATGAGACAATGATCTTCAGATCTTCAGGCTCTTCTATGATACAGTCATCTCCAGGCTCCTTTATGTTGCAGACATCTTCAATATTTTCTCCCATATTAGACCCGGACTGGACTTCTTTTTGGTCTACAGGTCATGTACGGTCATGTAGATGTCTATACACAAGTTATAGTTACCTGAGAAGGACATCGTGAGGCACCAGATCCAGGTGTATCTAAGAAATAGAAGAGTCATTACCAGAAGCCAACACAGGTGAGAACAAGACTACAATCAGAGGAATGGGAGGAGCTATAGTCAGTGGTGGGTGGGGTTATAGTCAGTGGTGGGAGGCGTTATAGTGATGGGAGGAGTTATATGAAGTGATACAGAGTAGGAGGAGGAGTTATACATAGTCATGGGAGGAGTTATAACTCCCAGGAGGTGCAGTACAACAACCCCCAGGAGGTGCAGTACAACAACCCCCAGGAGGTGCAGTACAACAACCCCCAGGAGGTGCAGTACAACAACCCCCAGGAGGTGCAGTACAACAACCCCCAGGAGGTGCAGTACAACAACCCCCAGGAGGTGCAGTACAACAACCCCCAGGAGGTGCAGTACAACAACCCCCAGGAGGTGCAGTACAACAACCCCCAGGAGGTGCAGTATAAAAACCCCCAGGAGGTGCAGTACAACAACCCCCAGGAGGTGCAGTACAACAACCCCCAGGAGGTGCAGAACAACAACCCCCAGGAGGTGCAGTACAACAACCCCCAGGAGGTGCAGTACAACAACCCCCAGGAGGTGCAGTACAACAACCCCCAGGAGGTGCAGAACAACAACCCCCAGGAGGTGCAGAACAACAACTCCCAGGAGGTGCAGTACAACAACCCCCAGGAGGTGCAGAACAACAACTCCCAGGAGGTGCAGTACAACAACCCCCAGGAGGTGCAGTACAACAACCCCCAGGAGGTGCAGTACAACAACCCCCAGGAGGTGCAGAACAACAACCCCCAGGAGGCGCAGTACAACAACCCCCAGGAGGCGCAGTACAACAACCCCCAGGAGGCGCAGTACAACAACCCCCAGGAGGCGCAGTACAACAACCCCCAGGAGGCGCAGTACAACAACCCCCAGGAGGCGCAGTACAACAACCCCCAGGAGGCGCAGTACAACAACCCCCAGGAGGCGCAGTACAACAACCCCCAGGAGGCGCAGTACAACAACCCCCAGGAGGCGCAGTACAACAACCCCCAGGAGGCGCAGTACAACAACCCCCAGGAGGCGCAGTACAACAACCCCCAGGAGGTGCAGTACAATAACCCCCATCCTCCCGGCCCTCACTCACCCGTCTCGGCAGATCTTGTTGTTATTCTGATGTCTGCTCTGGAGCCGCCCTGCTCGCCCCATAAAGGGTTAACCCTCTCCATGGGCGGAGGATCCGGCTGAGACTGGCAGAGATCCATCAGGAAATAAGATAATACAGAGCAACAAGGGATCTATCCAATAGACAGCTGCTGCAGAACCTCATCATACACACCCCGGCTGCTGCAGAACCTCAACATACACACCACGGCTGCTGCAGAACCTCATCCTGCACACCTCAGCTGCTGCAGAACCTCATCATACACACTCCGGCTGCTGCAGAACCTCATCATACACACCCCGGCTGCTGCAGAACCTGATCATACACACCCCGGCTGCTGCAGAACCTCATCATACACACTCCGGCTGCTGCAGAACCTCATCATACACACCCCGGCTGCTGCAGAACCTGATCATACACACCCCGGCTGCTGCAGAACCTCGTCATACACACCCCGGCTGCTGCAGAACCTCATCATACACACCTCAGCTGCTGCAGAACCTCGTCATACACACCCCGGCTGCTGTTGAACCTCATCATACACACCCCGGCTGCTGCAGAACCTCATCATACACACCCCGGCTGCTGCAGAACCTCGTCATACAAACCTGAGCTGCTGCAGAACCTCGTCATACACACCCCGGCTGCTGCAGAACCTCATCATACACACCCCGGCTGCTGTTGAACCTCATCATACACACCCCGGCTGCTGCAGAACCTCGTCATACACACTCCGGCTGCTGCAGAACCTCGTCATACACACCCCGGCTGCTGCAGAACCTCGTCATACACACCCCGGCTGCTGCAGAACCTCGTCATACACACCTCAGCTGCTGCAGAACCTCATCATACACACCCCGGCTGCTGCAGAACCTCATCATACACACCCCAGCTGCTGCAGAACCTCATCATACACACCCCGGCTGCTGCAGAACCTCATCATACACACCCCGGCTGCTGCAGAACCTCATCATACACACCCCGGCTGCTGTAGAACCTCATCATACACACCTCAGCTGCTGCAGAACCTCATCATACACACCCCGGCTGCTGCAGAACCTCATCATACACACCCCGGCTGCTGCAGAACCTCATCATACACACCCCGGCTGCTGCAGAACCTCATCCTGCACACCTCAGCTGCTGCAGAACCTCGTAATACACACTCCGGCTGCTGTTGAACCTCATCATACACACCCCGGCTGCTGCAGAACCTCATCATACACACCCCAGCTGCTGCAGAACCTCATCATACACACCCCAGCTGCTGCAGAACCACGTCATACACACCCCGGCTGCTGCAGAACCTCATCATACACACCCCAGCTGCTGCAGAACCTCATCATACACACCCCAGCTGCTGCAGAACCACGTCATACACACCCCGGCTGCTGCAGAACCTCATCATACACACCCCGGCTGCTGCAGAACCTCATCATATACACCCCGGCTGCTGCAGAACCTCCTTACACACCCCGGCTGCTGCAGAACCTCATCATACACACCCCGGCTGCTGCAGAACCTCCTTACACACCCCGGCTGCTGCAGAACCTCGTCATACACACCCCAGATGCTGCAGAACCTCATCATACACACCCCAGATGCTGCAGAACCTCATCATACACACCTCAGCTGCTGCAGAACCACGTCATACACACCCTGGCTGCTGCAGAACCTCATCATATACACCCTGGCTGCTGCAGAACCTCGTCATACACACCCTGGCTGCTGCAGAACCTCGTCATACACACTCCGGCTGCTGCAGAACCTCATCATATACACCCTGGCTGCTGCAGAACCTCATCATATACACCCTGGCTGCTGCAGAACCTCGTCATACACACCCTGGCTGCTGCAGAACCTCGTCATACACACTCCGGCTGCTGCAGAACCTCATCATATACACCCTGGCTGCTGCAGAACCTCATCATACACACCCCGGCTGCTGCAGAACCTCATCATACACACCCCGGCAGCTGCAGGAACTCTTCATACACACCCCGGCTGCTGCAGAACCTCGTCATACACACCACGGCTGCTGCAGAACCTCGTCATACACACCACGGCTGCTGCAGAACCTCGTCATACACACCTGAGCTGCTGCAGAACCTCGTCATACACACCCCGGCTGCTGCAAAACCTCATCATATACACCTCGGCAGCTGCAGAACCTCTTCGTACACACCCCGGCTGCTGCAGAACCTCATCATCCACACCCCAACTGCTGCAGAACCTCATCATCCACACCTCAGCTGCTGCAGAACCTGATTATACACACCCCGGCTGCTGCAGAACCTCATCATACACATCCTGGCTGCTGCAGAACCTCATCCTACACACCTCAGCTGCTGCAGAACCTCATAATACACACCCGGGCAGCTGCAAAACCTCATCATACACACTCCGGCTGCTGCAGAACCTCATCATACACACCTCAGCTGCTGCAGAACCTCATCATACACACTGCGGCTGCTGCAGAACCTCATCATACACACTGCGGCTGCTGCAGAACCTCATCATCCACACCCCAGCTGCTGCAGAACCTCGTCATACACACCTCACACCTTATCTTGGATTCCTCCGGCTGTACAGAATTTTCCAAACCCCTGGTGTGACTTTCCCCTCATTGCCAGGAATGGTTCAGCCCAAATATCTCCGTAATCTTTTGTTCTCCTGTCTGTTCAGCAGTAGGGATTGGTTTGGGCTTAGGGTGAGTCGGTCCACAGGACCAGGATGGGGGTCATTTCTTTAGAAGAAGGAAGATCCACAATAAAACCCATAAAAATTGATCCCGGAGGGGGTGCACGTGGCGTCTTGTTTCGTGGACATGTTAAACGGGATGACACATATTTCTTACAATTGGGCCACCAACCAGAAGGAAGCAGAAGTTCTTATGTTTTCATGATCCGAGAATCGTGGCCCCGTGGTAGGACTTCAGGCCGAGCAGATACAGGGATGTATAATCCCTCTCTGCAGGAAAGAGTCACATCCTGAGACGGGAGACATTCCATGGCCGTCTCCGAGCTTTGTTGGAAGATCTTCGGCGTCCAGTATTCCTACACAATGTTTAGAAGGTAAAATGGTGGACTCCTTAGCTTCATGAAGAATCAGGCATCAGGCATTAAATCTAGAGCAAAATAAGTCCCATGATGCTCGTCTCACAGATAATCTCCATATTCTGACAGTTACAGGAGGATCTGCGCCTCCAAGGTCTCCATTCAGAGAAGTAACATCCGTGTCAGCGCCGTCTTCTGTCCACGACTTAGGAGGCCACGATATCCCTTGGTATTTGGTGTGAACTGTGTCCGAGGTCGCTTCTGTATTGGGATGGATTGAACTTTACCTCTGACGCTCAGTTCTGTCCAGCAATCGTGGAGTGATAGATGGTCGGTCCAGTCAGCTGCTGGGGACGGCGTCCATTATCTCTCTACCAGTTCTATTACACCTTGCTGGTTTCACTCCTATTGCTATACTGTGTATCCGACCTCGGCATCGTTATTTGACCAATGTCTTGTACTTCACTTGTCTCTCTGTTATCAGGTGTCTCTCCCTCTGTGTTTGGTCCAGTGTCTTGTGTACTCAGTCAGTGTAGGGATTGGTGACCTACACCCCCTTCTCTCCCCTGACAGAAAAAACAGCCCTAAAAAAGTGATTGTCCCTATGTCTTCCCGATCCAGTCTCGGATGAGCGCCGCTCCGGCTACATCACCTGCTCTGGTGGTGTAGCTGGAGCACCCCATGCTAATTAGCATAATTTTGATAAATCGGGGTATAATAAAGGTCCTGAGAAGACGAGTCATTCCTCTGTGTCACCTTCTCTCTCTTTCCTGCTGTCGTGTCTGAACAGGAGCCTGTGCTGCTGAGAGAGCATCCATTGCTTGTGCTTGTACTGTGCAGGATCCGGACATTTCCTGCGCTCCTAGACCTAATTCACCGCCAGAGAACGTCAACGCCTGAGAGGTAAACAGGAGAGACGCTCATGAGACCAGGAAGCCTCCCAGCCAGTCCCCAAACTATCTGTGAATGATAAGACTTAGCTGCGCGGCTTTTACGTAACGCAATGCTACCGCCACTTGTGGACGCGCCTGAGGGATATGCAGAGCTGTCCTGGAGACCACCGCTGAGCCCCCACGGGATGATGGATGAGGAGGTCAGGAGGATCGAGAGAGAGGGAGGTGCCACGTCCTCAGACTCCTCCCATTATGAGAGTATGGATGAGGATAATAGGGCGTGGCTAGAGGAAAAGCGTAAGCGTGGCGCCAAAAAGAAGAAAAAGGGTAAAAAGAAGGGAGGTGTAAGATCTTCTCCCACCCTGACTAAGATACCTCCTCTAGTGCCCCTTAGTCTCTCCCCCTGGTGTAGATCCGGTAGATGTGGGGCTGAAGGGTCCGGGCTTTATGTGGTTTTGTGTTGGTTTATATATGATTTCTTGTTATATTGTGTATATACTCTATATAGTGTGGGGGGGGGGGGGGGTAGGTGGGGAGGGGGTGATGGGGATTGTTTTCCTGGACTATGGACTAATCTTGGACACCGGTCTGGACACGTCGCATGGACTTTGGACGTTAGACCAGAGGGGAAGGGGGAGGTTTTAGTTTAGTTTATAGTTTTTATGGTTTGGTGGATGTATTTGTGATGTATTTATGGGTGGGGGATGTTATTTTTGGAGAGGGTGTGGGGCGGGGTTTAGGTTGTTTTCTGTTATTGGTGTTTTTGTTTTGAGGTGACCATTGGCCGGGTGGGGGAGGGGGTGCGTTGTAAATATTTTGTATAAACTGTAAAATAGGGGAGGGATTAGCCATTTGTTTGGTTTTGTGTTTATGTTATGTTTTCTATTTTACATTTTAACCCCTTCAGGACACGCAGCCACTTTGTAGCTTAAGGCTCCGCCCCATTTTCTGGTTATAACGTTTGATCTGTTACTTATCACAGCCATTCTGAGATTGTTTTCTCCCCACATGTTGCGCTTCATTCTAGTGGTAAATTGTGGCCGATAAGTTTTGTGCTTATTTACAAGAAAAAAAGAGAAAATTATGAATTTTAAAAAAATTTGCCATTGTCATCAAAATATTGTTTTTCCGTATTTTCCGAATTGACTATTTTGTGGATAATTTTTGTTTTGAATTAAATTTTAAATATTTAGCATTAACCCTCCCCCCCCCCCCCATATAATCCCCCATTTTCACATCTGCCCCCCTCAAATTATCAGAAACAACTTTTAGGAAGATTAACCCCTTGACATCTTCATAGTAATTTAGGAAGGTCAAATTGTGTCGGTTTTACCTCCATTTAGCCCAAAAATTATCATAAGATACAAAGAGAAAACTCGTCTTACAATTTGAAGCTTTGACCATTTTGGGGTCGGTTTCTCCTATTGTTGAAAATTTAGGAACTTTTTTTTTAAAGGGCAGGAATAGAAAAGCTTCAATTCTGTACCGGATTTTCCTTTTTTTTGCTGTTCCCCGTATATAATAATCCTGATCTTTATTCCATACGATTACAGGGACTTGAATATTTTTTCTTATGTTTTACTTACTTTGCCAAATAAAACCGGAATGTGGGGAAATTCTATCATTGTGATGTCTTCCAAGTGGCAGAACATTTTGACATTTTTTGCCTACGGAGCTGGTTGATGGCTTGTTTTTTGCGGGACATGTTGTATCATATTTGGAGGGTTTTTAATAGTTTTTTTTTAAAGACGTTCATCGTGCGGGTTAAATAATGATTTACTTTTATTCTATGGGTTGTTATAGACGCGGTGATACTATATATGCTATGCACAGACGCCTTCTTACAGGTACTGCCTGCAGGCAGCTCTGGGGTCCTGATGGGACCTCAGGGCTGCCAAGGGAACGATCAGCGCCCTCCCCAAAGACGGCGCAAGACGGGGGGGAGGAGGGGGTTTGGTCGAGCGTGGAAAGACTGCTAGAAGGCCACAGTCGCGCTGACATTGGCATTTAATGGGTTAAGCTCCCAAGATTGGAGCCAACTCCGACCGCGGGTGTTACACTGGGGTGTCGGCTGTTAGTTACAGCCGGCACCCCATGTATCCCAATGCCAGT
The DNA here is from genome assembly GCF_040894005.1 of Engystomops pustulosus. Taxonomy (NCBI): domain Eukaryota; kingdom Metazoa; phylum Chordata; class Amphibia; order Anura; family Leptodactylidae; genus Engystomops; species Engystomops pustulosus. The sequence goes on along the minus strand of NC_092414.1, from coordinate 226,482,814 downwards.
TCGGCTCAAATCTCAAGCTGAGCCGGCATCAGCGCTGCATCCGGAATAATGGACGCTGAGCGCTAAGTCACTGCACTCAGTGTCCCATATATCAGAGCGCTAATGGGTTAAACGGAAAATTCTCACATCTCAATCCCCCAGTGATGTTACACAATAAAGATCATTTTAACCCCTTACGTTACAATGTTACTCAGTGTTATTGGTATTTTAGCTCCTATCACTCCCTAGGCTGCTCAGTGCAAAATATCAGGGGGTGGGCGGGGAATCTCTAAGCAGATACAATGGGGCAGGTTTATCAAGCTGTCTGAAAGTCAGAATATCCATGCAACCAATCACAGCTCAGTTTTCATTTTACCAGTTCTCATGAATATTTTAAAGGGGAACTGTGATTGGATGCCATGGGCAACTAGGAATAATCTGACTTTCAGACAGCTTGATAAAGAATACTGGAGTTCACCTTCTTCTTCCTGGTGCATGTAAGTGCATTGTCCATGTATAATGTGCTGTGCGGGGAGTCACTAAGATCCTACGCCCGATATCCTGCATGTGTCGCTTCCCCGCTCAGGTCCCTGGAGTTCACCTTCTTCTTCCTGGTGCATGTAAGTGCATTGTCCGTGTATAATGTGCTGTGCGGGGAGTCACTAAGATCATGCACCCGATATCCTGCATGTGTCACTTCCCCGCTCAGGTCCCTGGAGTTCACCTTCTTCTTCCTGGTGCATGTAAGTGCATTGTCTGTGTATAATACACTGTGCGGGGAGTCACTAAGATCCTGCACCTGATATCCTGCATGTGTCGCTTCCCCGCTCAGGTCCCTGGAGTTCACCTTCTTCTTCCTGGTGCATGTAAGTGCATTGTCTGTGTATAATACACTGTGCGGGGAGTCACTAAGATCCTGTGCCCGATATCCTGCATGTGTCGCTTCCCCGCTCAGGTCCCTGGAGTTCACCTTCTTCTTCCTGGTGCATGTAAGTGCATTGTCCATGTATAATGCGCTGTGCGGGGAGTCACTAAGATCCTGCACCCGATATCCTGCATGTGTCACTTCCCCGCTCAGGTCCCCGGAGTTCACCTTCTTCTTCCTGGTGCATGTAAGTGCATTGTCCGTGTATAATGCGCTGTGCGGGGAGTCACTAAGATCCTGCGTCCGATATCCTGCATGTGTCGCTTCCCCGCTCAGGTCCCTGGAGTTCACCTTCTTCCTGGTGCATGTAAGTGCATTGTCCATGTATAATGCGCTGTGCGGGGAGTCACTAAGATCCTGCACCCGATATCCTGCATGTGTCACTTCCCCGCTCAGGTCCCCGGAGTTCACCTTCTTCTTCCTGGTGCATGTAAGTGCATTGTCCGTGTATAATGCGCTGTGCGGGGAGTCACTAAGATCCTGCGTCCGATATCCTGCATGTGTCGCTTCCCCGCTCAGGTCCCTGGAGTTCACCTTCTTCCTGGTGCATGTAAGTGCATTGTCCGTGTATAATGCACTGTGCGGGGAGTCACTAAGATCCTGCACCCGATATCCTGCATGTGTCGCTTCCCCGCTCAGGTCCCCGGAGTTCACCTTCGTCTTCCTGGTGCATGTAAGTGCATTGTCCGTGTATAATGCGCTGTGCGGGGAGTCACTAAGATCCTGCACCCGATATCCTGCATGTGTCGCTTCCCCGCTCAGGTCCCAGGAGTTCACCTTCGTCTTCCTGGTGCATGTAAGTGCATTGTCCGTGTATAATGTGCTGTGCGGGGAGTCACTAAGATCCTGCGCCCGATATCCTGCATGTGTCACTTCCCCGCTCAGGTCCCCGGAGTTCACCTTCTTCTTCCTGGTGCATGTAAGTGCATTGTCCATGTATAATGCGCTGTGCGGGGAGTCACTAAGATCATGTGCCCCGATATCCTGCATGTGTCACTTCCCTGCTCAGGTCCCCGGAGTTCACCTTCTTCTTCCTGGTGCATGTAAGTGCATTGTCCGTGTATAATGCGCTGTGCGGGGAGTCACTAAGATCCTGCGCCTGATATCCTGCATGTGTCGCTTCCCCGCTCAGGTCCCCGGAGTTCTCCTTCTTCTTCCTGGTGCATGTAAGTGCATTGTCCGTGTATAATGCGCTGTGCGGGGAGTCACTAAGATCCTGCGCCTGATATCCTGCATGTGTCACTTCCCCGCTCAGGTCCCCGGAGTTCACCTTCTTCTTCCTGGTGCATGTAAGTGCATTGTCCGTGTATAATGCGCTGTGCGGGGAGTCACTAAGATCCTGCGCCCGATATCCTGCATGTGTCGTTTCCCCGCTCAGGTCCCCGGAGTTCACCTTCTTCTTCCAGGTGCATGTAAGTGCATTGTCCGTGTATAATGCGCTGTGCGGGGAGTCACTAAGATCCTGCGCCCAATGACCTGCATGTGTCGCTTCCCCGCTCAGGTCCCCGGAGTTCACCTTCTTCCTGGTGCTTGTAAGTGCATTGTCCGTGTATAATGCGCTGTGCGGGAGTCACTGAGATCGTGCACCCGATATCCTGCATGTGTCACTTCCCCGTTCAGGTCCCCGGAGTTCACCTTCTTCTTCCTGGTGCATGTAAGTGCATTGTCCGTGTATAATGCGCTGTGCGGGGAGTCACTAAGATCCTGCACCCGATATCCTGCATGTGTCGCTTCCCCGCTCAGGTCCCTGGAGTTCACCTTCTTCTTCCTGGTGCATGTAAGTGCATTGTCCGTGTATAATGTGCTTCATGTGTCGCTTCCCCGCTCAGGTCCCCGGAGTTCACCTTCTTCTTCCTGGTGCATGTAAGTGCATTGTCCGTGTATAATGCGCTGTGCGGGGAGTCACTAAGATCGTGCACCCGATATCCTGCATGTGTCACTTCCCCGCTCAGGTCCCCGGAGTTCACCTTCTTCTTCCTGGTGCATGTAAGTGCATTGTCCGTGTATAATGCGCTGTGCTGGGAGTCACTAAGATCCTGCGCCCGATATCCTGCATGTGTCGCTTCCCCGCTCAGGTCCCCGGAGTTCACCTTCTTCTTCCTGGTGCATGTAAGTGCATTGTCCGTGTATAATGTGCTGTGCGCGGAGTCACTAAGATCCTGCGCCCGATATCCTGCATGTGTCGCTTCCCCGCTCAGGTCCCCGGAGTTCACCTTCTTCTTCCTGGTGCATGTAAGTGCATTGTCCGTGTATAATGCGCTGTGCGGGGAGTCACTAAGATCGTGCGCCCGATATCCTGCATGTGTCGCTTCCCCGTCAGGTCCCCAGGAGTTCTCCTTCTTCTTCCTGGTGCATGTAAGTGCATTGTCCGTGTATAATGTGCTGTGCGGGGAGTCACTAAGATCCTGCCCCCGATATCCTGCATGTGTCGCTTCCCTGCTCAGGTCCCCGGAGTTCACCTTCTTCTTCCTGGTGCATGTAAGTGCATTGTCCGTGCATAATGCGCTGTGCGGGGAGTCACTAAGATCCTGCGCCCAATGACCTGCATGTGTCGCTTCCCCGCTCAGGTCCCCGGAGTTCACCTTCTTCTTCCTGGTGCATGTGAGTGCATTGTCCGCGTATAATGCGCTGTGCGGGGAGTCACTAAGATCCTGCGCCCGATATCATGCATGTGTCGCTTCCCTGCTCAGGTCCCTGGAGTTCACCTTCTTCTTCCTGGTGCATGTAAGTGCATTGTCCGTGTATAATGCGCTGTGGGCGGAGTCACTAAGATCCTGCGTCCGATATCCTGCATGTGTCGCTTCCCCGCTCAGGTCCCTGGAGTTCACCTTCTTCCTGGTGCATGTAAGTGCATTGTCCGTGTATAATGCACTGTGCGGGGAGTCACTAAGATCCTGCACCCGATATCCTGCATGTGTCGCTTCCCCGCTCAGGTCCCCGGAGTTCACCTTCGTCTTCCTGGTGCATGTAAGTGCATTGTCCGTGTATAATGCGCTGTGCGGGGAGTCACTAAGATCCTGCACCCGATATCCTGCATGTGTCGCTTCCCCGCTCAGGTCCCAGGAGTTCACCTTCTTCTTCCTGGTGCATGTAAGTGCATTGTCCGTGTATAATGTGCTGTGCGGGGAGTCACTAAGATCATGTGCCCCGATATCCTGCATGTGTCACTTCCCTGCTCAGGTCCCCGGAGTTCACCTTCTTCTTCCTGGTGCATGTAAGTGCATTGTCCGTGTATAATGCGCTGTGCGGGGAGTCACTAAGATCCTGCGCCCGATATCCTGCATGTGTCGCTTCCCCGCTCAGGTCCCCGGAGTTCACCTTCTTCTTCCTGGTGCATGTAAGTGCATTGTCCGTGTATAATGCGCTGTGCGGGGAGTCACTAAGATCCTGCGCCCAATGACCTGCATGTGTCGCTTCCCCGCTCAGGTCCCCGGAGTTCACCTTCTTCCTGGTGCTTGTAAGTGCATTGTCCGTGTATAATGTGCTGTGCGGGGAGTCACTAAGATCGTGCACCCGATATCCTGCATGTGTCACTTCCCCGTTCAGGTCCCCGGAGTTCACCTTCTTCTTCCTGGTGCATGTAAGTGCATTGTCCGTGTATAATGCGCTGTGCGGGGAGTCACTAAGATCGTGCACCCGATATCCTGCATGTGTCACTTCCCCGCTCAGGTCCCCGGAGTTCACCTTCTTCTTCCTGGTGCATGTAAGTGCATTGTCCGTGTATAATGCGCTGTGCTGGGAGTCACTAAGATCGTGCGCCCGATATCCTGCATGTGTCGCTTCCCCGCTCAGGTCCCCGGAGTTCACCTTCTTCTTCCTGGTGCATGTAAGTGCATTGTCCGTGTATAATGTGCTGTGCGCGGAGTCACTAAGATCCTGCACCCGATATCCTGCATGTGTCTCTTCCCCGCTCAGGTCCCAGGAGTTCACCTTCTTCTTCCTGGTGCATGTAAGTGCATTGTCCGTGTATAATGCGCTGTGCGGGGAGTCACTAAGATCCTGCACCCGATATCCTGCATGTGTCTCTTCCCCGCTCAGGTCCCCGGAGTTCACCTTCTTCTTCCTGGTGCATGTAAGTGCATTGTCCGTGTATAATGCGCTGTGCGGGGAGTCACTAAGATCGTGTGCCTGATATCCTGCATGTGTCGCTTCCCCGCTCAGGTCCCCGGAGTTCACCTTCTTCTTCCTGGTGCATGTAAGTGCATTGTCCGTGTATAATGTGCTGTGCGGGGAGTCACTAAGATCGTGCGCCCGATATCCTGCATGTGTCGCTTCCCCGTCAGGTCCCCAGGAGTTCTCCTTCTTCTTCCTGGTGCATGTAAGTGCATTGTCCGTGTATAATGCGCTGTGCGGGGAGTCACTAAGATCCTGCTCCCGATATCCTGCATGTGTCACTTCCCCGCTCAGGTCCCTGGAGTTCACCTTCTTCTTCCTGGTGTATGTAAGTGCATTGTCCGTGTATAATGTGCTGTGCGGGGAGTCACTAAGATCCTGCCCCCGATATCCTGCATGTGTCGCTTCCCTGCTCAGGTCCCCGGAGTTCACCTTCTTCTTCCTGGTGCATGTAAGTGCATTGTCCGTGCATAATGCGCTGTGCGGGGAGTCACTAAGATCCTGCGCCCAATGACCTGCATGTGTCGCTTCCCCGCTCAGGTCCCCGGAGTTCACCTTCTTCTTCCTGGTGCATGTAAGTGCATTGTCCGTGTATAATGCGCTGTGCGGGGAGTCACTAAGATCCTGCGCCCGATATCATGCATGTGTCGCTTCCCTGCTCAGGTCCCTGGAGTTCACCTTCTTCTTCCTGGTGCATGTAAGTGCATTGTCCGTGTATAATGCGCTGTGGGCGGAGTCACTAAGATCCTGCGCCTGATATCCTGCATGTGTCGCTTCCCCGCTCAGGTCCCGGAGTTCACCTTCTTCTTCCTGGTGCATGTAAGTGCATTGTCCGTGTATAATGCGCTGTGCGGGGAGTCACTAAGATCCTGCACCCAATATCCTGCATGTGTCACTTCCCCGCTCAGGTCCCCGGAGTTCACCTTCTTCTTCCTGGTGCATGTAAGTGCATTGTCCGTGTATAATGCGCTGTGCGGGGAGTCACTAAGATCGTGCGCCCGATATCCTGCATGTGTCGCTTCCCCGCTCAGGTCCCCGGAGTTCACCTTCTTCTTCCTGGTGCATGTAAGTGCATTGTCCGTGTATAATGCGCTGTGCGGGGAGTCACTAAGATCGTGTGCCTGATATCCTGCATGTGTCACTTCCCCGCTCAGGTCCCTGGAGTTCACCTTCTTCTTCTTGGTGCATGTAAGTGCATTGTCCATGTATAATGCGCTGTGCGGGGAGTCACTAAGATCCTGCACCCGATATCCTGCATGTGTCACTTCCCCGCTCAGGTCCCCGGAGTTCACCTTCTTCTTCCTGGTGCATGTAAGTGCATTGCCCGTGTATAATGCGCTGTGCGGGGAGTCACTAAGATCCTGCGCCCGATATCCTGCATGTGTCACTTCCCCGCTCAGGTCCCAGGAGTTCACCTTCTTCTTCCTGGTGCATGTAAGTGCATTGTCCGTTTATAATGCGCTGTGCGGGGAGTCACTAAGATCCTGCACCCGATATCCTGCATGTGTCGCTTCCCCGCTCAGGTCCCCAGAGTTCACCTTCTTCTTCCTGGTGCATGTAAGTGCATTGTCCGTGTATAATGCGCTGTGCGGGGAGTCACTAAGATCCTGCGCCCGATATCCTGCATGTGTCGCTTCTCCGCTCAGGTCCCCGGAGTTCACCTTCTTCTTCCTGGTGCATGTAAGTGCATTGTCTGTGTATAATGCGCTGTGCGGGGAGTCACTAAGATCCTGCAGCCCATATCCTGCATGTGTCACTTCCCCGCTCAGGTCCCTGGAGTTCACCTTCTTCTTCCTGGTGCATGTAAGTGCATTGTCCGTGTATAATGCGCTGTGCGGGGAGTCACTAAGATCGTGCGCCCGATATCCTGCATATGTCACTTCCCCGCTCAGGTCCCAGGAGTTCTCCTTCTTCTTCCTGGTGCATGTAAGTGCATTGTCCGTGTATAATGTGCTGTGCGGGGAGTCACTAAGATCCTGCACCCGATATCCTGCATGTGTCCCTCCCCGCTCAGGTCCCTGGAGTTCTCCTTCTTCTTCCTGGTGCATGTAAGTGCATTGTCCGTGTATAATGCGCTGTGCAGGGAGTCACTAAGATCCTTCGCCCGATATCCTGCATGTGTCACTTCCCCGCTCAGGTCCCCGGAGTTCATCTTCTTCTTCCTGGTGCATGTAAGTGCATTGTCCGTGTATAATGCGCTGTGCGGGGAGTCACTAAGATTATACGCCCGATATCCTGCATGTGTCACTTCCCCGCTCAGGTCCCTGGAGTTCATCTTCTTCTTCCTGGTGCATGTAAGTGCATTGTCCGTGTATAATGCGCTGTGCGGGGTGTCACTAAGATCCTGCACCCGATATCCTGCATGTGTCGCTTCCCCGCTCAGGTCCCTGGAGTTCACCTTCTTCTTCCTGGTGAATGTGAGAGGATGGAGGACAGGAGACCACAGTATGAGGAGGATGGAGGACAGGAGGTCACAGTATGAGAAGGATGGAGGACAGGAGGCCACAGTTTGAGGAGGATGGAGGACAGGAGGTCACAGTATGAGGATGGAGGACATGAGGCTACAGTATGAGGAGGATGGAGGACAGGAGGCCACAGTATGAGGAGGATGGAGGACAGGACGTCACAGTATGAGGAGGATGGAGGACAAGAGGCCACAGTATGAGGAGGATGGAGGACAGGAGGTCACAGTATGAGGAGGATTGAGGACAGGAGGTCACAGTATGAGGATGGAGGACAGGAGGTCACAGTATGAGGAGGATTGAGGACAGGAGGTCACAGTATGAGGATGGAGGACAGGAGGTCACAGTATGAGGGGGATGGAGGACAGGAGGTCACAGTATGAGGAGGATGGAGGACAGGAGGTCACAGTATGAGGGGGATGGAGGACAGGAGGTCACAGTATGAGGGGGATGGAGGACAGGAGGTCACAGTATGAGGAGGATGGAGGACAGGAGGTCACAGTATGAGGATGGAGGACAGGAGGTCACAGTATGAGGAGGATGGAGGACAGGAGGTCACAGTATGAGGAGGATGGAGGACAGGAGGTCACAGTATGAGGAGGATGGAGGACAGGAGGTCACAGTATGAGGAGGATGGAGGACAGGAGGTCACATTATGAGGAGGATGGAGGACTGAAGGCCACAGTATGAGGAGGATGGAGGACAGGAGGTCACAGTATGAGGAGGATGGAGGACAGGAGGTCACAGTATGAGGAGGATGGAGGACAGGAGGTCACAGTATGAGGAGGATGGAGGACAGGAGGTCACAGTATGAGGAGGATGTAGTACATTAGGCCACAGTATGAGGAGGATGGAGGACAGGAGGTCACAGTATGTGGAGGATGGAGGACAGGAGGTCACAGTATGAGGAGGATGGAGGACAGGAGGTCACAGTATGAGGAGGATGGAGGACAGTAGGTCACAGTATGAGGATGGAGGACGGGAGGCCACAGTATGAGGAGGATGGAGGACAGAGATCACAATATGAGGAGGATGGAGGTCAGAGATCACAGTATGAGGATGGAGGACGGGAGGTCACAGTATGAGGAGGATGGAGGACAGGGGACCACAGTATGAGGAGGATGGAGGACAGGAGGTCACAGTATGAGGAGGATGGAGGACAGGAGGTCACAGTATGAGGAGGATGGAGGACAGGAGGTCACAGTATGAGGATGGAGGACAGGAGGTCACAGTATGAGGAGGATGGAGGACAGGAGGTCACAGTATGAGGATGGAGGACAGGAGGTCACAGTATGAGGAGGATGGAGGACAGGAGGTCACAGTATGAGGAGGAAGGAGGACAGGAGGTCACAGTATGAGGAGGATGGAGGACAGGAGGCCACAGTATGAGGAGGATGGAGGACACAATATGAGGAGGATGGAGGACAGGAGGTCACAGTATGAGGAGGATGGAGGACAGGAGGACACAGTATGAGGAGGATGGAGGACAGGAGGCCACAGTATGAGGATGATGGAGGACAGGAGGTCACAGTATGAGGAGGATGGAGGACAGGAGGTCACAGTATGAGGAGGATGGAGGACAGGAGGTCACAGTATGAGGAGGATGTAGGACAGGAGGTCACAGTATGAGGAGGATGGAGGACAGGAGGTCACAGTATGAGGAGGATGGAGGACAGGAGGCCACAGTATGAGGAGGATGGAGGACAGGAGGTCACAGTATGAGGAGGATGGAGGACAGGAGGTCACAGTATGAGGAGGATGGAGGACAGGAGGCCACAGTATGAGGATGGAGGTCAGGAGGTCACAGTATGAGGGAGATGGAGGACAGGAGGCCACAGTATGAGGAGGATGGAGGACAGGAGGCCACAGTATGAGGAGGATGGAGGACAGGAGGTCACAGTATGAGGAGGATGGAGGACAGGAGGCCACAGTATGAGGATGGAGGACAGGAGGGCACAGTATGAGGAGGATGGAGGACAGGAGGTCACTGTATGAGGATGGAGGTCAGGAGGTCACAGTATGAGGATGGAGGTCAGGGGCTACACCATGTCAGGAGTGGCGGGGGTAGGAGTAAAGATTGTATCATGTGTAGGTCTGGGGAGATAAAAGTGGAAAACCAAATGTAAAAGGGAGGATAAAATTGAAGAGGGTTTTTATATGTTGCAGAGGTGCATTATGGGGTATTATAAAGGTCCATCGGGGAGGTGGCCACAGGAAGGGGCATTATACAATGTGGGGGCTGATATGGTCTATATTACACTGTCTCTGGGTGGGGCCAGACTGGGCCGGGTACATGCACATCCAGCCGTCTGGTGTCTACTCATATTATTTCTATATTAAAGGGATTTTCCATGAAGAGAAGATCCTTCTATGTCCTCAGGACATTCTCTAATTCACTAACAAGAGAACCCAACATCTCACAGATACGACCCGTCTCTATCAGTCCTGCTGGACGTGACCCTGTAACTTCTGACTTCGGGTCGGGGGCGCCATCTTGGATTCCTTTGTGACAGCGTGGGGCTGAGATTTATGACTCTTTGCTCTGAGCCGGTAGCCATGCCCCCTGCTGTCTAACTCCGCCGCCTTCAGTACAGCACGGAGCTCACAGACTCTTACCGACATCTTGCTAGCACTTCATGAGCAGAAAGAAACTGGAAACTACAAGGAGATGAGTGATCTTGGGGAAGGGGGAGGCAGGCACATGTCTGTGAGATGTAGCAGAGCTCACAGTGTTACAAGTTACAAGGAGATAAGTGACCCGGGGGAAGGGGGAGGCAGGCACATGTCTGTGAGATGTAGCAGAGCTCACAGTGTAACAAGTTACAAGGAGATAAGTGACCCGGGGGAAGGGGGAGGCAGGCACATGTCTGTGAGATGTAGCAGAGCTCACAGTGTAACAAGTTACAAGGAGATAAGTGACCCGGGGGAAGGGGGAGGCAGGCACATGTCTGTGAGATGTAGCAGTGCTCACAGTGTTACAAGTTACAAGGAGATAAGTGAACCAGGGGAAGGGGGAGGCAGGCACATGTCTGTGAGATGTAGTAGAGCTCACAGTGTAACAAGTTACAAGGAGATAAGTGACCCGGGGGAAGGGGGAGGCAGGCACATGTCTGTGAGATGTAGTAGAGCTCACAGTGTAACAAGTTACAAGGAGATAAGTGACCCAGGGGAAGGGGGAGGCCGTGAGATGTAGCAGTGCTCACAGTGTAATGGTCTATCAGCCTCTGTGTAATAGGCAAAGTACACATTACTGGGGGTGGGGGAAGAGGGCACATTATAGGGGTAGGGGAAGAGGGCACATTACTGGGGAGAGAAGGGCACATTACGGGGGGGGGGGGGGTGAGTACACATTACGGGGGGGGCTCAAAGTACACATTACTGGGGGGGGGGGGCAGAGTACACATTACTGGGGGGGGGGGGGCAGCGTACAAAAAGTCATGATAGCCCCACGGCCTCCTGGGAAGGGTAAAGCTTTCTAAAGATATAACTGGATACAACAACACTTTATGAGATGTAAGCCTCGGTCATCATGGTGAACATGAGCCCGGTCACTCAGGGGTTAATGTTGTTCCCTGTTGCCGGGGCTCGGTGTGTTTGGGCTCATTCCATGGCTCTGGGTCAGTCTCTCAGTGTTTGTGTCTGTGCACTGATACCCTAGAGCCACCACCTTGATGCCCAGGCAGCAGAGCCTCTTGGGCTCCTCTAGTCACTGACCCATTGAGCAGGACTCGGAAACGCTCCACATTCCGGATCCACATCCAACCAATCCACCGCCTTGTGTGACAGCACAGAGGAGCATGACACCCTGGCTCCTGCTGTGTCTTTGTGACCCCTTCACCATCTGCCAAGAAGCGGGTGGCACCCATGTGTGGGCGTCATGTAATCACCCACAATGCACTGGGATACAATAATATTTATTGACACACACAAGTTTATATGATATAATAGACTGTAGAAAACATGGCAGCTCATACATATGTAAACGTCAGTGTATATGGGGGCGGAGCAGGGGGAGGGGCTTAAGGCTTGAGTGGAGGCAGCATCCGCCGCGGTTAGCCGATCACCGTGTGGCGTTCAGTCTTACTTCTCGACCTCTCGAAGAAAGCGTAATCCTGAAGAGAGAGCAGAGGACAGGGTCACACATTGTCACCTCATCCCCAAAATCACAGGGGGCGTGATAGATAGAGGGGGGCGTCACACAGATACAGGGGGGACGTCACACAGATACAGGGGGGCGTCACACAGATACAGGGGGGCGTCACACAGAGACAGGGGGACGTGATAGATAGAGGGGGGCGTCACACAGATACAGGGGGGACGTCACACAGATACAGGGGGGACGTCACACAGATACAGGGGGGCGTCACACAGAGACAGGGGGACGTGATAGATAGAGGGGGGCGTCACACAGATACAGGGGGGACGTCACACAGATACAGGGGGACGTCACACAGATACAGGGGGAGCGTCACAGAAACAGGGGGGCGTCACACAGATACAGGGGGGGGCGTCACAGATACAGGGGGGGGCATCACACAGATACAGGGGGGACGTCACACAGATACAGGGGGGCGTCACACAGAGACAGGGGGACGTGATAGATAGAGGGGGGCGTCACACAGATACAGGGGGGACGTCACACAGATACAGGGGGGCGTGATAGATAGAGGGGGGCGTCACACAGATACAGGGGGGGCGTCACACAGATACAGGGGGGCGTCACACAGATACAGGGGGGGCGTCACAGATACAGGGGGGCGTCACACAGATACAGGGGGGCGTCACACAGATACAGGGGGGCGTGATAGATAGAGGGGGGCGTCACACAGATACAGGGGGGAGGTCACACAGATACAGGGGGGCGTCACACAGATACAGGGGGGCGTGATAGATAGAGGGGGGCGTCACACAGATACAGGGGGGGCGTCACACAGATACAGGGGGGCGTCACACAGATACAGGGGGGGCGTCACAGATACAGGGGGGCGTCACACAGATACAGGGGGGGGGCGTCACAGATACAGGGGGGGCGTCACACAGATACAGGGGGGCGTCACACAGATACAGGGGGGCATCACACAGATAGAGGGGGCGTCACACAGATACAGGGGGGGCGTCACAGATACAGGGGGGCGTCACACAGATACAGGGGGGGGGGCGTCACAGATACAGGGGGGCGTCACACAGATACAGGGGGGCGTGATAGATAGAGGGGGGCGTCACACAGATACAGGGGGGACGTCACACAGATACAGGGGGGGCGTCACACAGATACAGGGGGGCGTCACACAGATACAGGGGGGCGTTACACAGATACAGGGGGGGCGTCACACAGATACAGGGGGGGCGTCACACAGATACAGGGGGGACGTCACACAGATACAGGGGGGCGTGATAGATAGAGGGGGGCGTCACACAGATACAGGGGGGGCGTCACACAGATACAGGGGGGCGTCACACAGATACAGGGGGGGCGTCACAGATACAGGGGGGCGTCACACAGATACAGGGGGGGGGGCGTCACAGATACAGGGGGGCGTCACACAGATACAGGGGGGGCATCACACAGATACAGGGGGGGCGTCACAGATACAGGGGGGCGTCACACAGATACAGGGGGGAGTCACACAGATACAGGGGGGCATCACACAGATACAGGGGGGCGTCACACAGATACAGGGGGGGCGTCACAGATACAGGGGGGGGGCGTCACAGATAGAGGGGGGCGTCACACAGATACAGGGGGGGGGCGTCACAGATACAGGGGGGGCATCACACAGATACAGGGGGGCGTCACACAGATACAGGGGGGGGGGGGCGTCACACAAATACAGGGGGGGCGTCACAGATACAGGGGGGGCGTCACACAGATACAGGGGGGGCGTCACACAGATACAGGGGGGGGGGCGTCACACAGATACAGGGAGGGCGTCACACAGATACAGGGGGGGCGTCACACAGATACAGGGGGGGGGGGGCGTCACACAGATACAGGGGGGTGTCACACAGATACAGGGGGGTGTCACACAGATACAGGGGGGCGTCACACAGATACAGGGGGGGCGTCACACAGATACAGGGGGGTGTCACACAGATACAGGGGGGGCGTCACACAGATACAGGGGGGGCATCACACAGATACAGGGGGGGCGTCACACAGATACAGGGGGGGCGTCACACAGATACAGGGGGGCGTCACACAGATACAGGGGGGGCGTCACACAGATACAGGGGGCGTCACACAAATACAGGGGGGGGGCGTCACAGATACAGGGGGGCATCACACAGATACAGGGGGGGGCGTCACAGATACAGGGGGGGCGTCACACAGATACAAGGGGGGCCTCACAGATACAGGTGGGGGGGGGGTGTCAAAGATACAGGGGGGGGGCGTCACAAATACAGGGGGGTGTAACAGATACAGGGGGGGCGGCACAGACACAGGGGGGTGTAACAGATACAGGGGGGGCGGCACAGATACAGGGGGGTGTAACAGATACAGGGGGGGCGTCACACAGATACAGGGGGGCGTCACACAGATACAGGGGGGGCGTCACACAGATACAGGGGGGCGTCACACAGATACAGGGGGGCGTCACACAGATACAGGGGGGGCGTCACACAGATACAGGGGGGCGTCACACAAATACAGGGGGGCCTCACAGATAGAGGGGGGCGTCACACAGATACAGGGGGGGCATCACACAGATACAGGGGGGGCGTCACACAGATACAGGGGGGGCGTCACACAGATACAGGGGGGCGTCACAGATACAGGGGGGGCGTCACACAGATACAGGGGGGGCGTCACAGATACAGGGGGGGCGTCACACAGATACAGGGGGGGCCTCACAGATACAGGTGGGGGGGGGGTGTCAAAGATACAGGGGGGGGCGTCACAAATACAGGGGGGTGTAACAGATACAGGGGGGTGTAACAGATACAGGGGGGTGTAACAGATACAGGGGGGTGTAACAGATACAGGGGGGGCGTCACAAATACAGGGGGGTGTAACAGATACAGGGGGGTGTAACAGATACAGGGGGGGCGGCACAGATACAGGGGGGTGTAACAGATACAGGGGGGTGTAACATATACAGGGGGGTGTAACAGATACAGGGGGGTGTAACAGATACAGGGGGGCGGCACAGATACAGGGGGGTGTAACAGATACAGGGGGGGCGGCACAGATACAGGGGGGTGTAACAGATACAGGGGGGTGTAACAGATACAGGGGGGGCGGCACAGATACAAGGGGGTGTAACATATACAGGGGGGTGTAACAGATACAGGGGGGTGTAACAGATACAGGGGGGGCGGCACAGATACAGGGGGGTGTAACAGATACAGGGGGGGCGGCACAGATACAGGGGGGTGTAACAGATACAGGGGGGTGTAACATATACAGGGGGGTGTAACAGATACAGGGGGGGTGTAACAGATACAGGGGGGTGTAACAGATACAGGGGGGGCGGCACAGACACAGGGGGGTGTAACAGATACAGGGGGGTGTAACAGATACAGGGGGGGTGTAACAGATACAGGGGGGGCGGCACAGATACAGGGGGGTGTAACAGATACAGGGGGGTGTAACAGATACAGGGGGGGCGGCACAGATACAGGGGGGTGTAACAGATACAGGGGGGTGTAACAGATACAGGGGGGTGTAACAGATACAGGGGGGGCGGCACAGATACAGGGGGGTGTAACAGATACAGGGGAGGCGGCACAGATACAGGGGGGTGTAACAGATACAGGGGGGTGTAACAGATACAGGGGGGTGTAACATATACAGGGGGGTGTAACAGATACAGGGGGGGCGGCACAGACACAGGGGGCACCATAAATCCTCCAGTGGCCACTAAAGACAGGCAGGCGGAGAGTCTACATGCCCCTACCTCAAATAGTATACCCCAAAGTAGAACACCCACCACAGACCCCATAGTAGAACACCCACCACTGACCCCATAGTAGAAGACCCACCACAGATCCCATAGTAGAACACCCACCACTGACCCCATAGTAGAACACCCACCACTGACCCCATAGTAGAACACCCACCACTGACCCCATAGTAGAACACCCACCACAGATCCCATAGTAGAACACCCACCACTGACCCCATAGTAGAACACCCACCACTGAGCCCATAGTAGAACACCCACCACTGACCCCATAGTAGAACACCCACCACTGACCCCATAGTAGAACACCCACCACAGACCCCATAGTAGAACACCCACCACTGACCCCATAGTAGAACACCCACCACTGAGCCCATAGTAGAACACCCACCACTGACCTCATAGTAGAACACCCACCACTGACCCCATAGTAGAACACCCACCACTGACCCCATAGTAGAACACCCACCCCTGACCTCATAGTAGAACACCCACCACAGACCTCATAGTAGAACACCCACCACAGACCCCATAGTAGAACACCCACCACAGACCCCATAGTAGAACACCCACCACTGACCTCATAGTAGAACACCCACCACAGACCCCATAGTAGAACACCCACCACTGACCTCATAGTAGAACACCTACCACTGACCCCATAGTAGAACACCCACCACAGACCTCATAGTAGAACACCCACCACTGACCTCATAGTAGAACACCCACCACTGACCCCATAGTAGAACACCCACCCCTGACCTCATAGTAGAACACCCACCACAGACCTCATAGTAGAACACCCACCACAGACCCCATAGTAGAACACCCACCACAGACCCCATAGTAGAACACCCACCACTGACCTCATAGTAGAACACCCACCACAGACCCCATAGTAGAACACCCACCACTGACCTCATAGTAGAACACCTACCACTGACCCCATAGTAGAACACCCACCACAGACCTCATAGTAGAACACCCACCACTGAGCCCATAGTAGAACACCCACCACTGAGCCCATAGTAGAACAGCCACCACTGACCCCATAGTAGAACACCCACCACAGACCCCTTAGTAGAACACCCACCACAGACCCCATAGTAGAACACCCACCACTGACCCCATAGTAGAACACCCACCACAGACCCCATAGTAGAACACCCACCACAGACCCCATAGTAGAACACCCACCACTGACCCCATAGTAGAACACCCACCACAGATCCCATAGTAGAACACCCACCACTGACCCCATAGTAGAACACCCACCACTGACCCCATAGTAGAACACCCACCACTGAGCCCATAGTAGAACACCCACCACAGACCCCATAGTAGAACACCCACCACTGACCCCATAGTAGAACACCCACCACTGACCCCATAGTAGAACACCCACCACAGACCCCATAGTAGAACACCCACCACTGACCCCATAGTAGAACACCCACCACTGACCCCATAGTAGAACACCCACCACTGACCCCATAGTAGAACACCCACCACAGACCCCATAGTAGAACACCCACCACTGAGCCCATAGTAGAACACCCACCACTGAGCCCATAGTAGAACACCCACCACAGACCCCTTAGTAGAACACCCACCACTGAGCCCATAGTAGAACACCCACCACTGAGCCCATAGTAGAACACCCACCACAGACCTCATAGTAGAACACCCACCACAGATCCCATAGTAGAACACCCACCACTGACCCCATAGTAGAACACCCACCACAGACCCCATAGTAGAACACCCACCACTGAGCCCATAGTAGAACACCCACCACTGACCCCATAGTAGAACACCCACCACTGACCCCATAGTAGAACAGCCACCACTGACCCCATAGTAGAACACCCACCACTGACCCCATAGTAGAACACCCACCACTGACCCCATAGTAGAACAGCCACCACTGACCCCATAGTAGAACACCCACCACTGACCCCATAGTAGAACACCCACCACTGACCCCATAGTAGAACACCCACCACAGACCCCATAGTAGAACACCCACCACTGAGCCCATAGTAGAACACCCACCACTGAGCCCATAGTAGAACACCCACCACAGACCCCTTAGTAGAACACCCACCACTGAGCCCATAGTAGAACACCCACCACTGAGCCCATAGTAGAACACCCACCACAGACCTCATAGTAGAACACCCACCACAGATCCCATAGTAGAACACCCACCACTGACCCCATAGTAGAACACCCACCACAGACCCCATAGTAGAACACCCACCACTGAGCCCATAGTAGAACACCCACCACTGACCCCATAGTAGAACACCCACCACTGACCCCATAGTAGAACAGCCACCACTGACCCCATAGTAGAACACCCACCACCGACCCCATAGTAGAACACCCACCACTGACCCCATAGTAGAACACCCACCACTGACCCCATAGTAGAACACCCACCACAGACCCCATAGTAGAACACCCACCACTGAGCCCATAGTAGAACACCCACCACTGAGCCCATAGTAGAACACCCACCACTGACCACATAGTAGAACACCCACCACAGACCCCATAGTAGAACACCCACCACTGACCTCATAGTAGAACACCCACCACTGACCCCATAGTAGAACACCCACCACTGAGCACATAGTAGAACACCCACCACTGACCCCATAGTAGAACACCCACCACTGAGCACATAGTAGAACACCCACCACTGAGCCCATAGTAGAACACCCACCACAGACCTCATAGTAGAACACCCACCACTGACCCCATAGTAGAACACCCACCACTGACCTCATAGTAGAACACCCACCACTGACCCCATAGTAGAACACCCACCACTGAGCACATAGTAGAACACCCACCACAGACCCCATAGTAGAACACCCACCACTGAGCCCATAGTAGAACACCCACCACAGACCCCATAGTAGAACACCCACCACAGACCTCATAGTAGAACACCCACCACAGACCCCATAGTAGAACACCTACCACTGACCCCATAGTAGAACAGCCACCACTGACCCCATAGTAGAACACCCACCACTGAGCCCATAGTAGAACACCCACCACAGACCCCATAGTAGAACACCCACCACAGACCCCATAGTAGAACACCCACCACAGACCCCATAGTAGAACACCCACCACTGACCCCATAGTAGAACACCCACCACTGAGCCCATAGTAGAACACCCACCAATGACCCCATAGTAGAACACCCACCACTGAGCCCATAGTAGAACACCCACCACTGAGCCCATAGTAGAACACCCACCACTGACCTCATAGTAGAACACCCACCACTGACCCCATAGTAGAACACCCACCACTGAGCACATAGTAGAACACCCACCACTGACCCAATAGTAGAACACCCACCACAGACCTCATAGTAGAACACCCACCACAGACCCCATAGTAGAACACCCACCACTGAGCACATAGTAGAACACCCACCACTGACCCCATAGTAGAACACCCACCACTGACCCCATAGTAGAACACCCACCACTGACCCCATAGTAGAACACCCACCACTGAGCACATAGTAGAACACCCACCACTGAGCCCATAGTAGAACACCCACCACTGAGCCCATAGTAGAACACCCACCACAGACCCCATAGTAGAACACCCACCACAGACCTCATAGTAGAACACCCACCACAGACCCCATAGTAGAACACCCACCACAGACCCCATAGTAGAACACCCACCACTGAGCACATAGTAGAACACCCACCACAGACCCCATAGTAGAACACCCACCACAGACCCCATAGTAGAACACCCACCACAGACCCCATAGTAGAACACCCACCACAGACCCCATAGTAGAACACCCACCACCGACCCCATAGTAGAACACCCACCACTGACCTCATAGTAGAACACCCACCACTGAGCCCATAGCAGAACACCCACCACAGACATCATATTAGAACACCCACCACTGACCCCATAGTAGAACACCCACCACAGACCCCATAGTAGAACACCCACCACTGACCCCATAGTAGAACACCCACCACTGAGCCCATAGTAGAACACCCACCACTGAGCCCATAGTAGAACACCCACCACAGACCCCATAGTAGAACACCCACCACAGACCCCATAGTAGAACACCCACCACAGACCCCATAGTAGAACACCCACCACAGACCCCATAGTAGAACACCCACCACAGACCCCATAGTAGAACACCCACCACTGACCTCATAGTAGAACAGCCACCACTGACCCCATAGTAGAACACCCACCACAGACCCCATAGTAGAACACCCACCACTGACCCCATAGTAGAATACCCACCACTGACCCCATAGTAGAACACCTACCACTGACCCCATAGTAGAACAGCCACCACTGACCCCATAGTAGAACACCCACAACTGACCCCATAGTAGAACACCCACCACAGACCCCATAGTAGAACACCCACCACTGAGCCCATAGTAGAACACCCACCACTGACCCCATAGTAGAACACCCACCACTGACCCCATAGTAGAACACCCACCACTGACCCTATAGTAGAACACCCACCACTGAGCCCATAGTAGAACACCCACCACAGACCCCATAGTAGAACACCCACCACTGAGCCCATAGTAGAACACCCACCATTGACCTCATACTAGACCACCTGCCACTGACCTTAAAACCTGTACCAATGTACTACAAGGGCCGAATCATAGGCGAGGAGCCCAGGGGCCCCACCATCTTCCTCCCACAAGGGGCCCTCACCAGATGATTTTGCGCCGCTAGGGCTCTCAGAACTGGGAGTGATGCAGAGTATTGGTGCCACGCTGTGCATCGCTCCCAGCCAGACAGGGACAGTCAGCTCACAGTGAGTGACAGCTATATGCGCAGCGTCCATGGAGTTCTGCTGTGCGCATGCTTCCCGTCCCAGTCCCTGCTGGCCAGTGCCACACCGTCATCTCACAGTGACAACACACCGCACACACCTCCAAGTACAGTCCCAGGACCCTGCTTCCATGATAATGTCAACAAAGGAAGCAGCAAGGTGTGATGTCACAAGAAGGGCGGAGCCTAACGGAAGGGGTTACTTCTGACTACACAAGCAGAGAACTTACAGGCTGGCTGCATACAAGTGTATAGAGGTGAGGTGGCTGTATGTAGATGTATTACTGGGTGGGTGGTGGCTGTATATAGATGTATTACTGGGGGGTTGGCGGCTGTATGTAGATGTATTACTGGGGGGTTGGCGGCTGTATGTAGATGTATTAATAAGGGTGGGTTTGGCGGCTGTATATAGATGTATTACTGGGGGGTTGGCGGCTGTATATAGATGTATTACTGGGGGGTTGGCGGCTGTATATAGATGCATTACTGGGAGGTTGGTGGCTGTATATAGATGTATTACTGGGGAGTTGGCGGCTGTATGTAGATGTATTACTGGGGAGGAGGTGGCTGTATGTAGATGTATTACTGGGGGGGGGTTGGCGGCTGTATATAGATGTATTACTGGGGAGTTGGCGGCTGTATGTAGATGTATTACAGGGGGGTTGGCGGCTGTATATAGATGTATTACTGGGAGGTTGTTGGCTGTATATAGATGTATTACTGGGGGGTTGGCGGCTGTATATAGATGTATTACTGGGGGGTTGGCGGCTGTATATAGATATATTACTGGGGAGTTGGCGGCTGTATATAGATGTATTACTGGGGAGTTGGCGGGTGTATGTAGATGTATTACTGGGAGGTTGTTGGCTGTATATAGATGTATTACTGGGGAGTTGGCGGCTGTATATAGATGTATTACTGGGGAGTTGGCGGCTGTATATAGATGTATTACTGGGGAGTTGGCGGCTGTATATAGATGTATTACTGGGAAGTTGGCGGCTGTATGTAGATGTATTACTGGGGGGGTTGGCGGCTGTATATAGATGTTTTACTGGGAGGTTGTTGGCTGTATATAGATGTATTACTGGGGGGGTTGGCGGCTGTATATAGATGTATTACTGTGGGGTTGGCGGCTGTATATAGATGTATTACTGGGAGGTTGTTGGCTGTATATAGATGTATTACTGGGGAGTTGGCGGCTGTATGTAGATGTATTACAGGGGGGTTGGCGGCTGTATATAGATGTATTACTGGGAGGTTGTTGGCTGTATATAGATGTATTACTGGGGGGTTGGCGGCTGTATATAGATGTATTACTGGGGGGTTGGCGGCTGTATATAGATATATTACTGGGGAGTTGGCGGCTGTATATAGATGTATT
This sequence comes from Engystomops pustulosus, assembly GCF_040894005.1. Lineage (NCBI taxonomy): Eukaryota > Metazoa > Chordata > Amphibia > Anura > Leptodactylidae > Engystomops > Engystomops pustulosus. The sequence continues at coordinate 226,461,178 of NC_092414.1, read as the reverse complement.
ACTGGGGAGTTGGCGGCTGTATGTAGATGTATTACTGGGAGGTTGTTGGCTGTATATAGATGTATTACTGGGGAGTTGGCGGCTGTATATAGATGTATTACTGGGGAGTTGGCGGCTGTATATAGATGTATTACTGGGGAGTTGGCGGCTGTATATAGATGTATTACTGGGGAGTTGGCGGCTGTATATAGATGTATTACTGGGGAGTTGGCGGCTGTATGTAGATGTATTACTGGGGGGGTTGGCGGCTGTATATAGATGTATTACTGGGAGGTTGTTGGCTGTATATAGATGTATTACTGGGGGGTTGGCGGCTGTATATAGATGTATTACTGGGGGGTTGGCGGCTGTATATAGATGTATTACTGGGAGGTTGTTGGCTGTATATAGATGTATTACTGGGGAGTTGGCGGCTGTATGTAGATGTATTACTGGGGGGTTGGCGGCTGTATGTAGATGTATTACTGGAGAGGTGGTGGCTGTATGTAGATGTATTGCTAGGGGGGTTGGCGGCTGTATGTAGATGTATTAATAAGGGTGGGTTTGGCGGCTGTATATAGATGGATTACTGGAAGGTTGGCGGCTGTATGTAGATGTATTACTGGGAGGTTGGCAGCAGTATGTAGATGCATTAGTGAGGGGTTGGCGGCTGTATGTGGATGTATTACTTGGGGGTTGGCGGCTGTACGTAGATGTGTATCTGGGGGGTTGGTGTCTGTATATAGATGTATTACTAGGGGGTTGGTGGCTGTATGTAGATGTATTACTGGGGGGAGGAGGCTGTATATAGATGTATTACTGGAGGGGTTGGAGGCAGGATATTGATGTGTTACTGGAGGGTTGGCGGCTGTATATAGATGTATTACTGGGGGGTTGGCGGCTGTATATAGATGTATTACTGGGGGGTTGGCGGCTGTATTACTGGGGGGTTGGCGGCTGTATATAGATGTATTACTGGGGGGTTGGCGGCTGTATATAGATGTATTACTGGGGGGTTGGCGGCTGTATATAGATGTATTACTGGGGGGTTGGTGGCTGTATATAGATGTATTACTGGGGGGGGTGACTGTATATAGATGTATTACTGAAGGGGGGTTGGTGGCTGTATGTAGGTATCACTGGGGGGGGGGTGAGGGTTGAATTATTACAGTAGAAGGACTTACCAGTAGGAAGCAGGCTCCAATTAGCACGGCCTTCATCTTCACATCGAGATCTTTGGGGAACTGGATCCCAAAGTTATCGGCATCGGTGAATATTTCCTTGGGCAACCCGGACCACTGCTTACTGATGCGGCCAACGCTACGAGACTCACACAGTGGCTTCACCTAAGAAGTGGAGAAAGACGGGTGCGATGGCCTGAGATGGGGCAATGAGTGAGAGGAGAAGACACAAGAGCAGCCAGGCCCGGAGGCACCAGCTGGGAAGGAGAAGTCCGGTGGAGAGCAGAGACGTCGTGGTCTGGAAGGGACCACCGGGGGAAGGAGGACACAGAAGAGGAGAAGGAAGCGGAAGAAGAGGAGAAGGAAGAGGAAGAAGAGGAAGAAGAAAGAAGAAGAAGAAAGAGGAGAAAGAAGAGGAAGAAGAGGAGAAGGAAGATGAAGAAGAGGAGAAGGAAGCGGAAGAAGAGGAGAAGGAAGAGGAAGAAGAAAGAGGAGAAAGAAGAGGAAGAAGAGGAGAAGGAAGAGGAAGAAGAGGAGAAGGAAGAGGAAGAAGAGAAGGCAGAGGAAGAAGAAAGAGGAGAAGGAAGTGGAAGAAGAGGAGAAGGAAGAGGAAGAAGAGGAAGAAGAAAGAAGAAGAAGAAAGAGGAGAAAGAAGAGGAAGAAGAGGAGAAGGAAGCGGAAGAAGAGGAGAAGAAAGAAGAAGAAGAAAGAGGAGAAAGAAGAGGAAGAAGAGGAGAAGGAAGAGGAAGAAGAGGAGAAGGAAGAGGAAGAAGAGGAAGAAGAAAGAGGAAGAAGAAAAAGGAGAAAGAAGAGGAAGAAGAGGAGAAGGAAGAGGAAGAAGAAGAGAAGGAAGACGAAGAAGAGGAGAAGGAAGCGGAAGAAGAGGAGAAAGAAGAGGAAGAAGAAAGAGGAGAAAGAAGAGGAAGAAGAGGAGAAGGCAGACGAAGAAGAGGAGAAGGAAGAGGAAGAAGAGGAGAAGGAAGGCGAAGAAGAGGACAAGGAAGAGGAAGAAGAGGAGAAGGAAGAGGAAGAAGAGGAGAAGGGAGAGGAAGAAGAGGAGAAGGAAGAGGAAGAAGAGGAGAAGGAAGAGGAAGAAGAGGAGAAGGGAGAGGAAGAAGAGGAGAAGGGAGAGGAAGAAGAGGAGAAGGAAGAGGAAGAAGAGGAGAAGGAAGAGGAAGAAGAGGAGAAGGAAGAGGAAGAAGAGGAGAAGGAAGAGGAAGAAGAGGAGAAGGGAGAGGAAGAAGAGGAGAAGGGAGAGGAAGAAGAGGAGAAGGAAGAGGAAGAAGATGAGAAGGAAGAGGAAGAAGAGGAGAAGGGAGAGGAAGAAGAGGAGAAGGAGGAGGAAAGGAAAAAAAGGATATAGAAAAGAAAGAGGGAAGAGAAAGATAGAGAAAAAGAAGAGAAAGAAATGTAAAAAGAGAAGGACACAGAGATGGAAGAAGATGTTCAGGACACGTGGAGGGGTTTGTAGAGGAGGAGGAGGACCCGGAGATGGAGAAGGACCCGGAGATGGAAGAGGAAGAAGATGTTCAGGACATGTGGAGGGGTTTGTGGAGGAGGAGGAGGATTAGGCTGAGATTCAGCATCTGCTGCACATAAGAACGAGACTCTTGTCCTCACCTGGAAGTTGACGTCTCCGCAGCAGCTGGACATCAGACATGGACCGACCACCTTGAGCACCGGCTCCCGGCTCTCAGTGAGAAGACAATACTTAGGGACAAACGGGTGCCAGCTCTGCACAACATACCCGATAGTGTGACCCGGGGGGCTCTGGACCTCCAGCTGAGGGGGCAAGCACACAACAGAGGGTGGGATGGAGCAGTGCTGTATGCGCGAGGGTGGACAATTCAGGAATAGCAGAGTGATACAGGGAGGGGTGTAGTGTGGGGTTGTGGGGGTCAGTACAGGAATAGCAGAGTGATACAGGGAGGGGTGTAGTGTGGGGTTGTGGGGGTCAGTACAGGAATAGCAGAGTGATACAGGGAGGGGTGTAGTGTCTGGTTGTGGGTGTCAGGAATAGCAGAGTGATACAGGGAGGGGTGTAGTGTGGGGTTGTGGGGGTGAGTAATAGCAGAGTGATGTAGTGTGGGGTTTTGGGGGTCAGTAATAGCAGAGTGATGTAGTGTCGGGTTGTGGGGGGTCAGGGATAGCAGAGTGATGTAGTGTGGGGTTGTGGGGGGTCAGGGATAGCAGAGTGATGTAGTGTGGGGTTGTGGGGGGTCAGGGATAGCAGAGTGATGTAGTGTGGGGTTTTGGGGGGTCACGGATAGCAGAGTGATGTAGTGTGGGGTTGTGGGGGGTCAGGGATAGCAGAGTGATGTAGTGTGGGGTTGTGGGGGGTCAGGGATAGCAGAGTGATGTAGTGTGGGGTTTTGGGGGGTCACGGATAGCAGAGTGATGTAGTGTGGGGTTGTGGGGGGTCAGGGATAGCAGAGTGATGTAGTGTGGGGTTGTGGGGGGTCAGGGATAGCAGAGTGATGTAGTGTGGGGTTGTGGGGGGTCAGGGATAGCAGAGTGATGTAGTGTGGGGTTGTGGGGGGTCAGGGATAGCAGAGTGATGTAGTGTGGGGTTGTGGGGGGTCAGGGATAGCAGAGTGATGTAGTGTGGGGTTGTGGGGGGTCAGGGATAGCAGAGTGATGTAGTGTGGGGTTGTGGGGGGTCAGGGATAGCAGAGTGATGTAGTGTGGGGTTGTGGGGGGTCAGGGATAGCAGAGTGATGTAGTGTGGGGTTGTGGGGGGTCAGGGATAGCAGAGTGATGTAGTGTGGGGTTGTGGGGGGTCAGGAATAGCAGAGTGATGTAGTGTGGGGTTGTGGGGGTCAGGGATAGCAGAGTGATGTAGTGTGGGGTTGTGGGGGTCAGGGATAGCAGAGTGATGTAGTGTGGGGTTGTGGGGGTCAGGAATAGCAGAGTGATGTAGTGTGGGGTTGTGGGGGTCAGGAATAGCAGAGTGTTGTAGTGTGGGGTTGTACCTACCTCCTGTAAACAGCAGGGGAAGCAGCAGCTTGAACACTTGAGGGGTCGGATGAAGGTGATGACCTCTCGCCCCGTGTGGTCGCACACTTGCAGGGTCAGGGGGCGCAGCGCTCCGCAGCACCACCGCGCACACACCGTGCTCCGCTCCTGTGCACTGAAGATCCGCTGACCCATTATATTCCGCAGCTCGTACTGGTTACACGTCTCATACCCCGTGACCGCTGTATACATAGACAAGGGGGAGGGGTTTCATCAATATGAGCAGGGTATAATGTATTCATATCACATGGTGGCAGGAGGGCGGCCTGATTGGCTGAGTGGAGGTTTGCTTAGAGAGAGAGGAAGCGCGTGGTGTAGCAGAGGCGAGATTGTGAGTATATCCAATAGGGAAGGGGGGGGGGGTGTATCAGATATGGTGGGGGGATACCAGATATGGTGGGGGGTGGGGTATACCAGATATGGTAGGGGGGCTATACCAGATATGGTGGGGGTGGGGTATACCAGATATGGTAGGGGGGTATATCAGATGTGGTGGTGGGGTATATCAGATGTGGTGGTGGGGTATACCAGATATGGTTGGGGGGGTGTATCAGTTATGGTGGGGGGGGGGGGTATATCAGATATGGTGGAGGGTATACCAGATATGGTTGGGGGTATATCAGATACGGTGGGGGGGGGTATATCAGATATGGTGGGGGTGTATATCAGATATGGTTGGGGGGGTATATCAGATATATTGGGGGGGGGGGGGTATATCAGATATGGGGGGGGGGTATACCAGATATGGTTTGGGGGGTGTATCAGATATGGGGGGGGTATATCAGATATGGGGGGGGGGGTATACCAGATATGGTTGGGGGGTATATCAGATACGGTGGGGGGTATATCAAATGTGGTGGTGGGGTATACCAGATATGGTGAGGGGGGGTATATCAGAAATGGTGGGGGGGTATATCAGAAATGGTGGGGGGGTATATCAGATATGGTGGGGGTATATCAGATATGGTGGGGGGTATATCACATATGGGGGTGTATATCAGAAATGATGTGGGGGGTATATCAGATATGTCGGGGGGGGGGTACATCAGATATGGGGGGTACATCAGATATGGGGGGGTACATCAGATATGTTGGGGAAAGGGGGAGGGGTTGCTCTTATTTCTTCCCCCTGTAGTCTCTCACCTTCCAGTAGTTCTGTCTTTTGGTGGATCAGTATTTGGTCGATCTGCAGAGAGAAGATCCGAGACAAGATCAGAATCTGCAGCACAGAACACACAGCGTCACAGCACACAGCGTCACAGAGCACAGCGTCACAGAGCACAGCGTCACAGAGCACAGCGTCACAGAGCACAAAGTCACAGAGCACAGCGTCACAGAGCACAGCGTCACAGAACACAGCGTCACAGAGCACAGAGTCACAGAACACAGCGTCACAGAACACAGCGTCACAGAACAGCGTCACAGAGCACAGCGTCACAGAGCACAGCGTCACAGAACACAGCGTCACAGAGCACAGCGTCACAGAGCACAGCGTCACAGAGAACAAAGTCACAGAGCACAGCGTCACAGAACACAGCGTCACAGAACACAGCATTACAGAGCACAGAGTCACAGAACACAGCGTCACAGAACAGCGTCACAGAGCATAGCGTCACAGAGCACAGCGTCACAGAACACAGCGTCACAGAACAGCGTCACAGAGCACAGCGGCACAGAGCACAGCGGCACAGAGCACAGCGTCACAGCACACAGCGGCACAGCACAGCGTCACAGAGCACAGCGTCACAGAGCACAGCGTCAAAGAACACAGCGTCACAGAACACAGCGTCACAGAACACAGCGTCACAGAACAGCGTCACAGAGCACAGCGGAACAGAGCACAGCGTCACAGAGCACAGCGTCACAGAACACAGCGTCACAGCACACAGCGTCACAGCACACAGCGGCACAGAGCACAGCGCCATAGAACACAGCGTCACAGAGCACAGCGTCACAGAACACAGCGTCACAGAACACAGCGTCACAGAGCACAGCGTCACAGAACACAGCATCACAGAACACAGCGGCACAGCGTCACAGAGAACACAGCGTCACAGAGAACACAGCGTCACAGAGAACACAGCATCACAACACACAGCGTCACAGAGAACACAGAGAACACAGAGAAAACAGCGGCACAGAGCACAGCACACAGCGGCACAGCACAGCGTCACAGAGCACAGCGTCACAGAGCACAGCGTCACAGAGCACAGCATCACAGAACACAGCATTACAGAGCACAGAGTCACAGAACACAGCGTCACAGAACACAGCGTCACAGAACAGCGTCACAGAGCACAGCGTCACAGAGCACAGCGTCACAGAACACAGCGTCACAGAACACAGCGTCACAGAACAGCGGCACAGAGCACAGTGGCACAGAGCACAGCGGCACAGAGCACAGCGGCACAGCACACAGCAGCACAGCACAGTGTCACAGAGCACAGCGTCACAGAACACAGTGGCACAGAGCACAGCGTCACAGAGCACAGCGTCACAGAGCACAGCGTCACAGCACACAGCACTGCCTCACAGAGCACAGCGTCATAGAACACAGCGGCACAGAGCACAGCGGCACAGAGCACAGCGTCACAGCACACAGCGGCACAGCACAGCGTCACAGAGCACAGCGTCACAGAGCACAGCGTCAAAGAACACAGCGTCACAGAACACAGCGTCACAGAACAGCGTCACAGAGCACAGCAGAACAGAGCACAGCGGAACAGACACAGCGTCACAGAACACAGCGTCACAGCACACAGCGTCACAGCACACAGCGGTACAGAGCACAGCGCCATAGAACACAGCGGCACAGAGGACAGCGTCACAGAACACATCGTCACAGCACACAGCGGCACAGCACAGCGTCACAGAGCATAGCGTCACAGAACACAGCGGCACAGCGTCACAGAGAATACAGCGTCACAGAGAACACAGCGTCACAGAGAACACAGCATCACAACACACAGCGTCACAGAGAACACAGCGGCACAGAGCACAGCGCACAGCGTCACAGCACACAGCGGCACAGCACAGCGTCACAGAGCACAGCGTCACAGAGCACAGCGTCACAGAACACAGCATTACAGAGCACAGAGTCACAGAACACAGCGTCACAGAACACAGCGTCACAGAACAGCGTCACAGAGCACAGCGTCACAGAGCACAGCGTCACAGAACACAGCGTCACAGAACACAGCGTCACAGAACACAGCGTCACAGAACAGCGTCACAGAGCACAGCGGCACAGAGCACAGCGTCACAGCACACAGCAGCACAGGACAGTGTCACAGAGCACAGCGTCACAGAGCACAGCGTCACAGAACACAGCATTACAGAGCACAGAGTCACAGAACACAGCGTCACAGAACACAGCGTCACAGAACAGCGTCACAGAGCACAGCGTCACAGAGCACAGCGTCACAGAGCACAGCGTCACAGAACACAGCGTCACAGAGCACAGCGGCACAGAGCACAGCTTCACAGAGCACAGCGTCACAGCACACAGCAGCACAGCACAGTGTCACAGAGCACAGCGTCACAGAACACAGCGGCACAGAGCACAGCATCACAGAGCACAGCGTCACAGAGCACAGCGTCACAGCACACAGCACTGCGTCACAGAGCACAGCGTCATAGAACACAGCGGCACAGAGCACAGTGTCACAGAACACAGCGTCACAGCACACAGCGGCACAGCACAGCGTCACAGAACACAGCGGCACAGAGAACACAGCGTCACAGAGAACACAGTGTCACAGAGAACACAGTATCACAACACACCGCGTCACAGAGAACACAGCGGCACAGAGCACAGCGTCACAGCACACAGCGGCACAGCACAGCGTCACAGAGCACAGTGTCACAGAGCACAGCGTCAAAGAACACAGCGTCACAGAACACAGCCGCACAGAGCACAGCGGCACAGAGCACAGCGGCACAGAGCACAGCGGCACAGAGCACAGCGTCACAGCACACAGCGGCACAGCACAGCGTCACAGAGCACAGCGTCAAAGAACACAGCGTCAAAGAACACAGCGTCACAGAACACAGCCTCACAGAACAGCGTCACAGAGCACAGCGGAACAGAGCACAGCGGAACAGAGCACAGCCTCACAGAACACAGCGTCACAGCACACAGCGTCACAGCACACAGCGGCACAGAGCACAGCACCATAGAACACAGCGGCACAGAGCACAGCGTCACAGAACACAGCGTCACAGCACACAGCGGCACAGCACAGCGTCACAGAGCACAGCGTCACAGAACCCAGCGTCACAGAACACAGCGGCACAGCGGCACAGAGAACACAGCGTCACAGAGAACACAGCGTCACAGAGAACACAGCATCACAACACACAGCGTCACAGAGAACACAGCGACACAGAGCACAGCGCACAGCGGCACAGCACACAGCGGCACAGCACAGCGTCACAGAGCACAGCGTCACAGAGCAAAGCGTCACAGAACACAGCGTCACAGAACACAGCATCACAGAACACAGCGTCACAGAACAGCGTCACAGAGCACAGCGGCACAGAGCACAGCGACACAGAGCACAGCATCACAGAGCACAGCGTCACAGAGTGCAGTGTCACAGCACACAGCAGCACAGTGTCACAGCACATAGCGGCACAGCACAGCGTCACAGAGCACAGCGTCACAGAGCACAGCGTCACAGAGCACAGCGTCACAGAGCACAGCGTCACAGCACACAGCAGCACAGCACAGCGTCACAGAGCACAGCGTCACAGAGCACAGCGTCACAGAGCACAGCGTCACAGAGCACAGCGTCACAGAGCACAGCGTCACAGCACACAGCACTGCGTCACAGAGCACAGCGTCATAGAACACAGCGGCACAGAGCACAGCGTCACAGAACACAGCATCACAGCACACAGCGGCACAGCACAGCGTCACAGAGCACAGCGTCACAGAGCACAGCGTCACAGAACACAGCGTCACAGAACACAGCGGCACAGCGTCACAGAGAACACAGCATCACAACACACAGCGTCACAGAGAACACAGAGAACACAGCGGCACAGAGCACAGCGGAACAGAGCCCAGCATCACAGAGCACAGCGTCACAGCACACAGCAGCACAGTGTCACAGAGGACAGCGTCACAGAACACAGCGGCACAGAGCACAGCGTCACATAGCACAGCGTCACAGCACATAGCGGCACAGCACAGCGTCACAGAGCACAGCGTCACAGAGCACAGCGTCACAAAACACAGCGGCAGAGCACAGCGTCACAGAACACAGCGTCACAGCACACAGCGGCACAGCACTGCGTCACAGAGCACAGCGTCACAGAGCACAGCGCACAGCGTCACAGCACACAGCGGCACAGCACAGCGTCACAGAGCACAGCGTCACAGAGCAAAGCGTCACAGAACACAGCGTCACAGAACACAGCATCACAGAACACAGCGTCACAGAACAGCGTCACAGAGCACAGCGGCACAGAGCACAGCGACACAGAGCACAGCATCACAGAGCACAGCGTCACAGAGTGCAGTGTCACAGCACACAGCAGCACAGTGTCACAGAGCACAGCGTCACAGAGCACAGCGTCACAGCACATAGCGGCACAGCACAGCGTCACAGAGCACAGCGTCACAGAGCACAGCGTCACAGAGCACAGCGTCACAGCACACAGCAGCACAGCACAGTGTCACAGAGCACAGCGTCACAGAGCACAGCGTCACAGAGCACAGCGTCACAGAGCACAGCGTCACAGAGCACAGCGTCACAGCACACAGCACTGCGTCACAGAGCACAGCGTCATAGAACACAGCGGCACAGAGCACAGCGTCACAGAACACAGCATCACAGCACACAGCGGCACAGCACAGCGTCACAGAGCACAGCGTCACAGAGCACAGCGTCACAGAACACAGCGTCACAGAACACAGCGGCACAGCGTCACAGAGAACACAGCATCACAACACACAGCGTCACAGAGAACACAGAGAACACAGCGGCACAGAGCACAGCGGAACAGAGCCCAGCATCACAGAGCACAGCGTCACAGCACACAGCAGCACAGTGTCACAGAGGACAGCGTCACAGAACACAGCGGCACAGAGCACAGCGTCACATAGCACAGCGTCACAGCACATAGCGGCACAGCACAGCGTCACAGAGCACAGCGTCACAGAGCACAGCGTCACAAAACACAGCGGCAGAGCACAGCGTCACAGAACACAGCGTCACAGCACACAGCGGCACAGCACTGCGTCACAGAGCACAGCGTCACAGAGCACAAAGTCACAGAACACAGCGTCACAGAGCACAGCTCACAGAACACAGCGTCACAGAATAGCATCACAGAGCACAGCGTCACAGAGCACAGCGTCACAGAGCACAGCGTCACAGAGCACAGCAGCACAGCACAGTGTCACAGAGCACAGCGTCACAGAACACAGCGGCACAGAGCACAGCGTCACAGAGCACAGAGTCACAGAGCAGAGAGCCTCACAGAGCACAGCGTCATAGAACACAGCGTCGCAGTGAACAGCATCACAGAGCACAGCGTCACAGAACACAGCATCACAGAACACAGCGTCACAGAACACAGCAACACAGCAACACAGAACACAGCGTCACAGAACACAGCGTCACAGAACACAGCGTCACAGAACACAGCGTCACAGAACAGCGGCACAGAGCACAGCGTCGCAGAGCACAGCGTCGCAGAGCACAGCGTCGCAGAGCACAGCGTCGCAGAGCACAGCAGCACAGAGCACAGCAGCACAGAGCAGAGCGTCACAGAGAACACAGCGGCACAGAACACAGCGGCACAGAGCACAGCGTCACAGAGCACAGCGTCACAGAGAACACAGCGTCACAGAACACAGCGGCACAGAACACAGCGGCACAGAGAACACAGCGTCACAGAGAACACAGCGTCACAGAGCACACAGCATCACAGAACACAGCGGCACAGCACACAGCGTCACAGAGCACACAGCGTCACAGAGCACAGCGTCACAGAGCACAGAGCGTCACAGAGCACAGCATCACAGAGCACAGCGTCACAGAGAACACAGCGTCACAGAACACAGCGTCACAGAGCACAGAGTCACAGAGCACAGCGTCACAGAGAACACAGCGTCACAGAGAACACAGCATCACAGAGAACAGCGTCACAGAACACAGCGTCACAGAGAACACAGCATCACAGAGAACACAGTGTCACAGCACAGCGACACAGGTCAATGGGCTGCGCCAGAAATTCCGGTGCACATTTATGTAGGAGCGCCTCTAGATGCAGAGTTATGTGTTGCAGCAGACACAGTGCAGCCACAATACAGTCGCTGCATCTACATGAATGAGACTGCTGCGGGGGCACTGATAGTATATATTGGCTGCTGCGGGGGCACTGATAGTATAAACTGGCTGCTGCGGGGGCACTGATAGTATATATTGGCTGCTGCGGGGGCACTGATAGTATATATTGGCTGCTGTGGGGGCACTGATAGTATATATTGGCTGCTATGGGGGCACTGATAGTATATATTGGCTGCTGTGGGGGCACTGATAGTGTCTATTGGTTGCTGCGGGGGCACTGATAGTATATATTGGCTGCTGTGGGGGCACTGATAGTATATATTGGCTGCAGTGGGGGCACTGATTGTATATATTGGCTGCTGTAGGGGCACTGATAGTATATATTGGCTGCTGTGGGGGCACTGATAGTATATACTGGCTGCTGTGGGGGTACCGATAGTATATATTGGCTGCTGTGGGGGCACTGATAGTATATATCGGCTGCTGTGGGGTACCGATAGTATATATTGGCTGCTGTGGGGGCAATGACAGTATATGTTGGCTGCTGCGGGGGCACTGATTGTATATATTGGCTGCTGTGGGGGCACTGATAGTATATATTGGCCGCTAAGGGGGTACTGATAGTATATATTGGCTGCTGTGGGGGCACTGATAGTATATATTGGCTGCTGTAGGGGCACTGATAGTATATATTGGCTGCAGTGGGGGCACTGATAGTATATATTGGCTGCAGTGGGGGCACTGATAGTATATATTGGCTGCGGCGGGGGCACTGATAGTATATATTGGCTGCTGTGGGGGCACTGATAGTACATATTGGCTGCTGTGGGGGCACTGATAGTATATATTGGCTGCTGTGGGGGCACTGATAGTACATATTGGCTGCTGTGGGGGCACTGATAGTACATATTGGCTGCTGTGGGGGCACTGATAGTATATATTGGCTGCTGCGGGGGCACTGATAGTATATACTGGTTGCTGTGGGGGCACTGATAGTATATATTGGCTGCAGTGGGGGCACTGATAGAATATATAGGCTGCTGCGGGGGCACTGATAGTATATACTGGTTGCTGTGGGGGCACTGATAGTATATACTGGTTGCTGCGGGGGCACTGATAGTATATATTGGCCGCTGTGGGGGCACTGATAGTATATATTGGCTGCTGTGGGGGCACTGATAGTATATATTGGCTGCTGTGGGGGCACTGATAGTACATATTGGCTGCTGTGGGGGCACTGATAGTACATATTGGCTGCTGTGGATGCACTGATAGTATATATTGGCTGCTGTGGGGGCACTGATAGTATATACTGGCTGCAGTGGGGGCACTGATAGTATATATTGGCTGCTGTGGGGGCACTGATAGTATATATTGGCTGCAGTGGGGGCACTGATAGTATATACTGGCTGCTGTGGGGGTACCGATAGTATATATTGGCTGCTGTGGGGGCACTGATAGTATATATTGGCTGCTGTGGGGGCACTGATAGTATATATTGGCTGCTGTGGGGGCACTGACAGTATATATTGGCTGCTGCGGGGGCACTGATTGTATATATTGGCTGCTGTGGGGGCACTGATAGTATATACTGGCTGATGTGGGGGCACTGATAGTATATATTGGCCGCTAAGGGGGTACTGATAGTATACATTGGCTGCAGCGGGGGCACTGATAGTATATATTGGCTGCTGCGGGGGCACTGATAGTATATATTGGCTGCTGTGGGGGCACTGATAGTATATATTGGCTGCTGTGGGGGCACTGATAGTATATATTGGCTGCTGTGGGGGCACTGATAGTATATATTGGCTGCTGTGGGGGTACCGATAGTATATATTGGCTGCTGTGGGGGCACTGATAGTATATATTGGCTGCTGTGGGGGCACTGACAGTATATATTGGCTGCTGCGGGGGCACTGATTGTATATATTGGCTGCTGTGGGGGCACTGATAGTATATATTGGCCGCTAAGGGGGTACTGATAGTATACATTGGCTGCAGCGTGGGCACTGATAGTATATATTGGCTGCTGCGGGGGCACTGATAGTATATATTGGCTGCTGCGGGGGCACTGATAGTATATATTGGCTGCTGTGGGGGCACTGATAGTATATATTGGCTGCTGTGGGGGCACTGATAGTATATATTGGCTGCTGTGGGGTACCGATAGTATATATTGGCTGCTGTGGGGGCACTGATTGTATATATTGGCTGCAGCGGGGGCACTGATAGTATATATTGGTTGCAGTGGGGGCACTGATAGTATATATTGGCTGCTGTGGGGGCACTGATAGTATATACTGGCTGCTGCGAAGGCACTGATAGTATATATTGGCTGCTGTGGGGGCACTGATAGTATATATTGGCCGCTGTGGGGGCACTGATAGTATATATTGGCTGCTGTGGGGGCACTGATAGTATATATTGGCTGCTGTGGGGGCACTGATAGTACATATTGGCTGCTGTGGGGGCACTGATAGTACATATTGGCTGCTGTGGATGCACTGATAGTATATATTGGCTGCTGTGGGGGCACTGATAGTATATACTGGCTGCAGTGGGGGCACTGATAGTATATATTGGCTGCTGTGGGGGCACTGATAGTATATATTGGCTGCAGTGGGGGCACTGATAGTATATACTGGCTGCTGTGGGGGTACCGATAGTATATATTGGCTGCTGTGGGGGCACTGATAGTATATATTGGCTGCTGTGGGGGCACTGATAGTATATATTGGCTGCTGTGGGGGCACTGACAGTATATATTGGCTGCTGCGGGGGCACTGATTGTATATATTGGCTGCTGTGGGGGCACTGATAGTATATATTGGCTGCTGCGGGGTACCGATAGTATATATTGGCTGCTGTGGGGGCACTGATTGTATATATTGGCTGCAGCGGGGGCACTGATAGTATATATTGGCTGCAGTGGGGGCACTGATAGTATATATTGGCTGCTGTGGGGGCACTGATAGTATATACTGGCTGCTGCGGGGGCACTGATAGTATATATCGGCTGTTGTGGGGGCACTGATAGTACATATTGGCTGCAGCGGGGGCACTGATAGTATATATTGGCTGCAGCGGGGGCACTGATAGTATATATTGGCTGCTGCGGGGGCACTGATAGTATATATTGGCTGCTGCGGGGGCACTGATAGTATATTTTGGCTGCTGCGGGGGCACTGATAGTATATACTGGCATCTGTGGGGGCACTGATAGTATATATTGGCTGCTGCGGGGGCACTGATAGTATATACTGGCTGCTGTGGGGGCACTGATAGTATATATTGGCTGCTGTGGGGGCACTGATAGTATATATTGGCTGCTGCGGGGGCACTGATAGTATATATTGGCTGCTGGGGGGGTACTGATAGTATATATTGGCTGCTGTGGGGGCACTGATAGTATATATTGGCTGCTGCGGGGGCACTGATAGTATATACTGGCTGCTTTGGGGGCACTGATAGTATATATTGGCTGCTGCGGGGGCACTGATAGTATATACTGGCTGCTGTTGGTGCACTGATAGTATATACTGGCTGCTGTGGGGGCACTGATAGTATATATTGGCTGCTGCGGGGGCACTGATAGTATATATTGGCTGCAGCGGGGGCACTGATAGTATATACTGGCTGCTGTGGGGGCACTGATAGTATATATTGGCTGCTGTGGGGGCACTGATAGTATATATTGGCTGCTGTGGGGGCACTGATAGTTTATATTGGCTGTTGTGGGGGCACTGATAGTATATATTGGCTGCTGTGGGGGCACCGATAGTATATATTGGCTGCTGTGGGGGCACTGATAGTATATATTGGCTGCTGTGGGGGCACTGATAGTATATACTGGCTGATGTGGGGGCACTGATAGTATATATTGGCTACTGTAGGCTGTGGGGAACTGCAACTACGGATACTACAGACCTATACAACACACACAACACACTACACTATAAACATACACAACAACCAATCACACTATACTACACCCATACACCCACATCACACTATACTACACTCCTACACAACACTCACATCACACTGTACTACAGCCATAACACACTATACTACACACATACACAACACCCACATCAAACTATACAACACCAACACTACACACATACTCAACACCCACATCAAACTATACAACACCAACACTACACACATACTCAACACCCACATCACACTGTACTACACACATACACAAAACCCACATTAAACTGCACTACACACACTACACCCACATCACACTATACTACACACATACACAACACCCATATCACACTGTACTACACCCACATCACACTGTACTACACACATACACAACACCCATATCACACTGTACTACACCCACATCACACTGTACTACACCCACATCACACTGTACAACACACACAACACCCACATCACACTGTACTACACCTATATCACACTGTATAAGACACACAACACCCACATCACACTGTACTACACCCACATCAAACTGTACTACACACATACACAACACCCATATCACACTGTACTACACCCATATCAAACTGTACCACACCCACAATACACTGTACTACACACATACACAACACCCACATCACACTGTACTACACCTATATCACACTGTAGAACACACACAACACCCACATCACACTGTACTACACCCACATCAAACTGTACTACACACATACACAACACCCATATCACACTGTACTACACCCATATCAAACTGTACCACACCCACAATACACTGTACTACACACATACACAACACCCATATCACACTGTACTACACCCATATCACACTGTACTACACCCACATCACACTGTACTACACCCATATCACACTGTACTACACACATACACAACACCCACATAACATTGCACTACACACACAAAACCCACATCACACAACACCTACATCACACTATACTACACACATACACAACACCCATTTCACACTGTACTACACCCACATCACACTGTACTGCACACATACACAACACCCACATAACACACACAACACCCACATCACACAACACCTACATCACACTATACTACACACATACGCAACACCCATATCACACTGTACTACACCCACATCACACTGTACTACACCCACATCACACTGTACTACACACATATCACACTATACTACACCCACATCGGACTGTACTACATACATACACAACACCCATATCATACTGTACTACATACACACACAACACCCACATCACACTATACTACATATATACACAACACCCATATCACACTGTACTACACACATACACAACACCCACATAACATTGCACTACACACACAAAAACACATCACACAACACCTAAATCACACTATACTACACACATACACAACACCCATTTCACACTGTACTACACCCACATCACACTGTACTACACACATATCACACTATACTACACCCACATCGGACTGTACTACATACATACACAGCACGCATATCATACTGTACTACATACACACACAACACCCACATCACACTGTACTACACCCACATCACACTGTACTGCACACATATCACACTATACTACACCCACATCGGACTGTACTACATACATACACAACACGCATATCATACTGTACTACATACACACACAACACCCACATCACACTATACTACATACATACACAACACCCATATCACACTGTACTACACCCACATCACACTGTACTACACCCATATCACACTGAACTACACACATACACAACACCCACATAACACTGCACTACACACACAACACCCACATCACACAACACCTACATCACACTATACTACACACATACACAACACCCATATCACACTGTACTACACCCACATCACACTGTACTACACCCACATCACACTGTACTACACACACAACACCCACATCACACTATACTACACACATACACAGCATCCACATCTCACTGTACTTCATACATACACAACACCCACACTACACTGTACTACACCCAAATCACACTGTACTACAGCCATATCACACTGTACTACACCCATCACACTGTACTACACACATACACAACACCCACATCACACTGTACTACACACACAACACCCACATCACACAACACCCACATCGCTTTGTACTACACACATCACACTGTACTACACTCATATCACACTGTACTTACTACACACATATAACACTGTATTGTACCCATATCACACTGTACTTCACACATATCACACTGTACTACACCCATATCACACTGTATTGTACCCATATCACACTGTACTACACACATATCACACTGTATTGTACCCATATCACACTGTACTACACACATATCACACTGTATTGTACCCATATCACACTGTACTACACACATATCACACTGTACTACACTCATATCACACTGTACTTACTACACACATATAACACTGTATTGTACCCATATCACACTGTACTTCACACATATCACACTGTACTACACTCACATCACACTGCACTACACACATATCACACTGTACTACACACATATCACACTGTATTGTACCCATATCACACTGTACTACACACATATCACACTGTACTACACACATATCACACTGTATTGTTCCCATATCACACTGTACTACACTCACATCACACTGTACTTACTACACACATATCACACTGTATTGTACACATATCACACTGTACTGCACTCACATCACACTGTACTACACACATATCACACTGTACTACACCCACATCACACTGTACTACACACATACACAACACACACATCATACTATACTACACCGACATTACACTGTACTACACACATCACACTGTACTACACTCATATCACACTGTACTTACTACACACATATCACACTGTATTGTACCCATATCACACTGTACTACACACATATCACACTGTACTACACACATATCACACTGTATTGTACCCATATCACACTGAACTACACACATATCACACTGTATTGTACCCATATCACACTGTACTACACACATATCACACTGTACTACACATATATCACACTGTATTGTACCCATATCACACTGTACTACACACATATCACACTGTACTACACCCACATCACACTGTACTACACACATATCACACTGTACTACACACATATCACACTGTATTGTACCCACATCACACTGTACTACACACATATCACACTGTACTACACCCACATCACACTGTACTACACACATATCACACTGTACTACACATATATCACACTGTATTGTACCCATATCACACTGTACTACACACATATCACACTGTACTACACCCACATCACACTGTACTACACACATATCACACTGTACTACACACATATCACACTGTATTGTACCCACATCACACTGTACTACACACATATCACACTGTACTACACCCACATCACACTGTACTACACACATATCACACTGTACTACACATATATCACACTGTATTGTACCCATATCACACTGTACTACACACATATCCCACTGTACTACACCCACATCACACTGTACTACACACATATCACACTGTACTACACACATATCACACTGTATTGTACCCACATCACACGGTACTACACACATATCACACTGTACTACACACATATCACACTGCATTGTACCCACATCACACTGTACTACACACATATCACACTGTAATACACACATATCACACTGTATTGTACCCATATCACACTGTACTACACTCACATCAGACTATACTACACACATACACAACACCTACATCACACTGTACTACACACATACACAACACACACACATCACACTGTACACAGAGAGTGATTGTAGTGGGAGTTAGTTTGGGTGCACACTTACCTGGCTGAGGTACTCTAGTGCACTTGGGGTGCTCCCACTGCTCACAGGCATATACGGGGCTGCTCCCCCTGGGGGAGGGTCATGCTGAGGGTGCGGAGCGGGATGCATGTGGTGCTGAGGAGGGATGCTGCAGCCAGGTCCAGAGTAGTCATGGAAGCCGGGAGTGGGGGGTGGTGGTGGAGCAGAGGGGCTGGCGGGATAAGTGGCCGATGGATATGGTGGACTCGGGTATCCAGCGGCTGGCGAGGGGTAACCTAGGTGAAAAGAGACGGTCAGTGTGAGCTGTGACCCCTCTACATAAAACATATACAGTAAAGGGGGAACCTACCTGGAGCCGCCATGTTCAGTCGGTAACTCACTGATGCATCCGGTGACCTGTAGGATGAGAAGGAAGAAAGAAGGTGAAGACCTGCAGTAGAGGATCCTCAGTGCCCACTCCCTGGAGTGTCAGCGCTCCTTGGCCAGTAGTGTTGGTGTACACTCCAGTGAGTGCAAGAGGTTGGGATGTAGGGTTCACTATGGAGACTCCGGTGAGTGCAGGCAGTTGTCATGTGTAGTTGGTGTACACTCTGGTGAGTACAGATGAATGGCAGACTCCAGTAAGTACAGGTGGTTGGCGAGTGGTGTCAGTGGAGTCTCCAGTGAGTACTGGGGGTTGGCAAGTGGTGTCAGTAGAGTCTCCAGTGATTACAGGTGGTTGGCGAGTGGTGTCAGTGGAGACTCCAGTGAGTACAGGTGGTTGGCGAGTGGTGTCAGTGGAGACTCCAGTAAGTATAGGTGGTTGGCGAGTGGTGTCACTGGAGTCTCCAGTGAGTACAGGTGGTTGGCGAATGGTGTCAGTGGAGACTCCAGTAAGTACAGGTGGTTGGCGAGTGGTGTCAGTAGAGTCTCCAGTGATTACAGGTGGTTGGCGAGTGGTGTCAGTGGAGACTCCCAAAAGTACAGGTGGTTGGCGTGTTGTGTCATACACACTCTGGGTGAATACAGGCTTTTGGCTTATGGAATTGGTGTACACTGCGGTGAGTACAGGAAGACATCATGTAGTGTCGGTGTACACTGACACTACATGCTGTCTGCATGTACTCACTAGTCACCAGAGTGTCCACTGACACTACATGCTGTCTGCCTGTACTCACTAGTCTCCAGAGTGTACACTGACACTACATGCTGTCTGCCTGTACTCACTAGTCACCAGAGTGTACACTGACACTACATACTGTCTGCCTGTACTCACTAGTCACCAGAGTGTACACTGACACTACATGCTGTCTGCCTGTACTCACTAGTCTCCAGAATGTACACAGACACTACATGCTGTCTGCCTGTACTCACTAGTCTCCAGAGTGTCCACTGACACTACATGCTGTCTGCCTGTACTCACTAGTCTCCAGAGTGTCCACTGACACTACATGCTGTCTGCCTGTACTCACTAGTCTCCAGAGTGTACACTGACACTACATGCTGTCTGCCTGTACTCACTAGTCTCCAGAGTGTCCACTGACACTACATGCCGTCTGCCTGTACTCACTAGTCTCCAGTGTACACTGACACTACATGCTGTCTGCCTGTACTCACTAGTCTCCAGAGTGTACACTGACACTACATGCTGTCTGCCTGTACTCACTAGTCTCCAGTGTACACTGACACTACATGCTGTCTGCCTGTACTCACTAGTCACCAGAGTGTACACTGACACTACATGCTGTCTGCCTGTACTCACTAGTCTCCAGAGTGTACACTGACACTACATGCTGTCTGCCTGTACTCACTAGTCTCCAGAGTGTTCACTGACACTACATGCTGTCTGCCTGTACTCACTAGTCTCCAGAGTGTACACTGACACTACATGCTGTCTGCCTGTACTCACTAGTCTCCAGAGTGTCCACTGACACTACATGCTGTCTGCCTGTACTCACTAGTCTCCAGAGTGTACACTGACACTACATGCTGTCTGCCTGTACTCACTAGTCTCCAGTGTACACTGACACTACATGCTGTCTGCCTGTACTCACTAGTCACCAGAGTGTACACTGACACTACATGCTGTCTGCCTGTACTCACTAGCCTCCAGAGTGTACACCGACACTACATGCTGTCTGCCTGTACTCACTTGTCTCCAGAGTGTTCACTGACACTACATGCTGTCTGCCTGTACTCACTAGTCTCCAGAGTGTACACTGACACTACATGCTGTCTGCCTGTACTCACTAGTCTCCAGAGTGTCCACTGACACTACATGCTGTCTGCCTGTACTCACTAGTCTCCAGAGTGTACACTGACACTACATGCTGTCTGCCTGTACTCACTAGTCACCAGAGTGTACACTGACACTACATGCTGTCTGCCTGTACTCACTAGTCACCAGAGTGTACACTGACACTACATACTGTCTGCCTGTACTCACTAGTCTCCAGATGGTACACTGACACTACATGCTGTCTGCCTGTACTCACTAGTCTCCAGAGTGTACACTGACACTACATGCTGTCTGCCTGTACTCACTAGTCACCAGAGTGTACACTGACACTACATACTGTCTGCCTGTACTCACTAGTCACCAGAGTGTACACTGACACTACATGCTGTCTGCCTGTACTCACTAGTCTCCAGAGTGTCCACTGACACTACATGCTGTCTGCCTGTACTCACTAGTCTCCAGAGTGTCCACTGACACTACATGCTGTCTGCCTGTACTCACTAGTCTCCAGAGTGTCCACTGACACTACATGCTGTCTGCCTGTACTCACTAGTCTCCAGAGTGTACACTGACACTACATGCTGTCTGCCTGTATTCACTAGTCTCCAGAGTGTACACTGACACTACATGTTGTCTGCCTGTACTCACTAGTCTCCAGAGTGTCCACTGACACTACATGCTGTCTGCCTGTACTCACTAGTCTCCAGAGTGTACACTGACACTACATGCTGTCTGCCTGTACTCACTAGTCTCCAGAGTGTACATTGACACTACATGCTGTCTGCCTGTACTCACTAGTCTCCAGAGTGTACACTGACACTACATGCTGTCTGCCTGTACTCACTAGTCTCCAGAGTGTACACTGACACTACATGCTGTCTGCCTGTACTCACTAGTCTCCAGAGTGTACACTGACACTACATGCTGTCTGCCTGTACTCACTAGTCTCCAGAGTGTTCACTGACACTACATGCTGTCTGCCTGTACTCACTAGTCTCCAGAGTGTACGCTGACACTACATGCTGTCTGCCTGTACTCACTAGTCTCCAGAGTGTTCACTGACACTACATGCTGTCTGCCTGTACTCACTAGTCTCCAGAGTGTACACTGACACTACATGCTGTCTGCCTGTACTCACTAGTCTCCAGAGTGTACACTGACACTACATGCTGTCTGCCTGTACTCACTAGTCTCCAGAGTGTACACTGACACTACATGCTGTCTGCCTGTACTCACTAGTCTCCAGAGTGTACACTGACACTACATGCTGTCTGCCTGTACTCACTAGTCTCCAGAGTGTCCACTGACACTACATGCTGCCTGCCTGTACTCACTAGTCTCCAGAGTGTACACTGACACTACATGCTGTCTGCCTGTACTCACTAGTCTCCAGAGTGTACACTGACACTACATGCTGTCTGCCTGTACTCACTAGTCTCCAGAGTGTACACTGACACTACATGCTGTCTGCCTGTACTCACTAGTCTCCAGAGTGTACACTGACACTACATGCCGTCTGCCTGTACTCACTAGTCTCCAGAGTGTACACTGACACTACATGCTGTCTGCCTGTACTCACTAGTTTCCAGAGTGTCCACTGACACTACATGATGTCTGCCTGTACTCACTAGTCTCCAGAGTGTACACTGACACTACATGCTGTCTGCCTGTACTCACTAGTCTCCAGAGTGTCCACTGACACTACATGATGTCTGCCTGTACTCACTAGTCTCCAGAGTGTACACTGACACTACATGCTGTCTGCCTGTACTCACTAGTCTCCAGAGTGTACACTGACACTACATGCTGTCTGCCTGTACTCACTAGTCTTCAGAGTGTACACTGACACTACATGCCGCCTGCCTGTACTCACTAGTCTCCAGAGTGTACACTGACACTACATGCTGCCTGCCTGTACTCACTAGTCTCCAGAGTGTACACTGACACTACATGCTGTCTGCCTGTACTCACTAGTCTCCAGAGTGTACACTGACACTACATGCTGTCTGCCTGTACTCACTAGTCTCCAGAGTGTACACTGACACTACATGCTGCCTGCCTGTACTCACTAGTCTCCAGAGTGTACACTGACACTACATGCTGTCTGCCTGTACTCACTAGTCTTCAGAGTGTACACTGACACTACATGCTGCCTGCCTGTACTCACTAGTCTCCAGAGTGTACACTGACACTACATGCTGCCTGCCTGTACTCACTAGTCTCCAGAGTGTACACTGACACTACTTGCTGTCTGCCTGTACTCACTAGTCTCCAGAGTGTACACTGACACTACATGCTGTCTGCCTGTACTCACTAGTCTCCAGAGTGTCCACTGACACTACATGCTGTCTGCCTGTACTCACTAGTCTCCAGAGTGTACACTGACACTACATGCTGTCTGCCTGTACTCACTAGTCTCCAGAGTGTCCACTGACACTACATGCCGTCTGCCTGTACTCACTAGTCTCCAGTGTACACTGACACTACATGCTGTCTGCCTGTACTCACTAGTCTCCAGAGTGTACACTGACACTACATGCTGTCTGCCTGTACTCACTAGTCTCCAGTGTACACTGACACTACATGCTGTCTGCCTGTACTCACTAGTCACCAGAGTGTACACTGACACTACATGCTGTCTGCCTGTACTCACTAGTCTCCAGAGTGTACACCGACACTACATGCTGTCTGCCTGTACTCACTAGTCTCCAGAGTGTTCACTGACACTACATGCTGTCTGCCTGTACTCACTAGTCTCCAGAGTGTCCACTGACACTACATGCTGTCTGCCTGTACTCACTAGTCTCCAGAGTGTCCACTGACACTACATGCTGTCTGCCTGTACTCACTAGTCTCCAGAGTGTACACTGACACTACATGCTGTCTGCCTGTACTCACTAGTCTCCAGTGTACACTGACACTACATGCTGTCTGCCTGTACTCACTAGTCACCAGAGTGTCCACTGACACTACATGCTGTCTGCCTGTACTCACTAGTCTCCAGAGTGTCCACTGACACTACATGCTGTCTGCCTGTACTCACTAGTCTCCAGAGTGTCCACTGACACTACATGCTGTCTGCCTGTACTCACTAGTCTCCAGAGTGTCCACTGACACTACATGCTGTCTGCCTGTACTCACTAGTCTCCAGAGTGTACACTGACACTACATGCTGTCTGCCTGTACTCACTAGTCTCCAGTGTACACTGACACTACATGCTGTCTGCCTGTACTCACTAGTCACCAGAGTGTACACTGACACTACATGCTGTCTGCCTGTACTCACTAGCCTCCAGAGTGTACACCGACACTACATGCTGTCTGCCTGTACTCACTTGTCTCCAGAGTGTTCACTGACACTACATGCTGTCTGCCTGTACTCACTAGTTTCCAGAGTGTACACTGACACTACATGCTGTCTGCCTGTACTCACTAGTCTCCAGAGTGTACACTGACACTACATGCTGTCTGCCTGTACTCACTAGTCTCCAGAGTGTCCACTGACACTACATGCTGTCTGCCTGTACTCACTAGTCTCCAGAGTGTACACTGACACTACATGCTGTCTGCCTGTACTCACTAGTCACCAGAGTGTACACTGACACTACATGCTGTCTGCCTGTACTCACTAGTCACCAGAGTGTACACTGACACTACATACTGTCTGCCTGTACTCACTAGTCTCCAGATGGTACACTGACACTACATGCTGTCTGCCTGTACTCACTAGTCTCCAGAGTGTACACTGACACTACATGCTGTCTGCCTGTACTCACTAGTCACCAGAGTGTACACTGACACTACATACTGTCTGCCTGTACTCACTAGTCACCAGAGTGTACACTGACACTACATGCTGTCTGCCTGTACTCACTAGTCTCCAGAGTGTCCACTGACACTACATGCTGTCTGCCTGTACTCACTAGTCTCCAGAGTGTCCACTGACACTACATGCTGTCTGCCTGTACTCACTAGTCTCCAGAGTGTCCACTGACACTACATGCTGTCTGCCTGTACTCACTAGTCTCCAGAGTGTACACTGACACTACATGCTGTCTGCCTGTATTCACTAGTCTCCAGAGTGTACACTGACACTACATGTTGTCTGCCTGTACTCACTAGTCTCCAGAGTGTCCACTGACACTACATGCTGTCTGCCTGTACTCACTAGTCTCCAGAGTGTACACTGACACTACATGCTGTCTGCCTGTACTCACTAGTCTCCAGAGTGTACATTGACACTACATGCTGTCTGCCTGTACTCACTAGTCTCCAGAGTGTACACTGACACTACATGCTGTCTGCCTGTACTCACTAGTCTCCAGAGTGTACACTGACACTACATGCTGTCTGCCTGTACTCACTAGTCTCCAGAGTGTACACTGACACTACATGCTGTCTGCCTGTACTCACTAGTCTCCAGAGTGTTCACTGACACTACATGCTGTCTGCCTGTACTCACTAGTCTCCAGAGTGTACGCTGACACTACATGCTGTCTGCCTGTACTCACTAGTCTCCAGAGTGTTCACTGACACTACATGCTGTCTGCCTGTACTCACTAGTCTCCAGAGTGTACACTGACACTACATGCTGTCTGCCTGTACTCACTAGTCTCCAGAGTGTACACTGACACTACATGCTGTCTGCCTGTACTCACTAGTCTCCAGAGTGTACACTGACACTACATGCTGTCTGCCTGTACTCACTAGTCTCCAGAGTGTACACTGACACTACATGCCGTCTGCCTGTACTCACTAGTCTCCAGAGTGTACACTGACACTACATGCTGTCTGCCTGTACTCACTAGTTTCCAGAGTGTACACTGACACTACATGCTGTCTGCCTGTACTCACTAGTCTCCAGAGTGTACACTGACACTACATGCTGTCTGCCTGTACTCACTAGTCTTCAGAGTGTACACTGACACTACATGCTGCCTGCCTGTACTCACTAGTCTCCAGAGTGTACACTGACACTACATGCTGCCTGCCTGTACTCACTAGTCTCCAGAGTGTACACTGACACTACATGCTGTCTGCCTGTACTCACTAGTCTCCAGAGTGTACACTGACACTACATGCTGCCTGCCTGTACTCACTAGTCTCCAGAGTGTACACTGACACTACATGCTGTCTGCCTGTACTCACTAGTCTTCAGAGTGTACACTGACACTACATGCTGCCTGCCTGTACTCACTAGTCTCCAGAGTGTACACTGACACTACATGCTGCCTGCCTGTACTCACTAGTCTCCAGAGTGTACACTGACACTACATGCTGTCTGCCTGTACTCACTAGTCTCCAGAGTGTACACTGACACTACATGCTGTCTGCCTGTACTCACTAGTCTCCAGAGTGTCCACTGACACTACATGCTGTCTGCCTGTACTCACTAGTCTCCAGAGTGTCCACTGACACTACATGCTGTCTGCCTGTACTCACTAGTCTCCAGAGTGTACACTGACACTACATGCTGTCTGCCTGTACTCACTAGTCTCCAGAGTGTACACTGACACTACATGCCGTCTGCCTGTACTCACTAGTCTCAAGAGTGTACACTGACACTACATGCTGTCTGCCTGTACTCACTAGTTTCCAGAGTGTACACTGACACTACATGCTGTCTGCCTGTACTCACTAGTCTTCAGAGTGTACACTGACACTACATGCTGTCTGCCTGTACTCACTAGTCTTCAGAGTGTACACTGACACTACCTGCTGTCTGCCTGTACTCACTAGTCTCCAGAGTGTACACTGACACTACATGCTGTCTGCCTGTACTCACTAGTCTCCAGAGTGTCCACTGACACTACATGCTGTCTGCCTGTACTCACTAGTCTCCAGAGTGTTCACTGACACTACATGCTGTCTGCCTGTACTCACTATTCTCCAGAGTGTACACTGACACTACATGCTGTCTGCCTGTACTCACTAGTCTCCAGAGTGTACACTGACACTACATGCTGTCTGCCTGTACTCACTAGTCTCCAGAGTGTACACTGACACTACATGCCGTCTGCCTGTACTCACTAGTCACCAGAGTGTACACTGACACTACATGCTGTCTGCCTGTACTCACTAGTCTCCAGAGTGTACACTGACACTACATGCTGTCTGCCTGTACTCACTAGTCTCCAGAGTGTACACTGACACTACATGCTGTCTGCCTGTACTCACTAGTCTCCAGAGTGTACATTGACACTACATACTGTCTGCCTGTACTCACTAGTCTCCAGAGTGTACACTGACACTACATGCTGTCTGCCTGTACTCACTAGTCTCCAGAGTGTTCACTGACACTACATGCTGTCTGCCTGTACTCACTAGTCTCCAGAGTGTACACTGACACTACATGCTGTCTGCCTGTACTCACTAGTCTCCAGAGTGTACACTGACACTACATGTCGTCTGCCTGTACTCACTAGTCTCCAGAGTGTACACTGACACTACATGTCGTCTACCTGTACTCACTAGTCTCCAGAGTGTACACTGACACTTTATGCTGTCTGCCTGTACTCACTAGTCTCCAGAGTGTACACTGACACTACATGATGTCTGCCTGTACTCAATAGTCTCCAGAGTGTACACTGACACTACATGCTGTCTGCCTGTACTCACTAGTCTCCAGAGTGTACACTGACACTACATGCTGTCTGCCTGTACTCACTAGTCTCCAGAGTGTCCCCTGACACTACATGCTGTCTGCCTGTACTCACTAGTCTCCAGAGTGTCCACTGACACTACATGCTATCTGCCTGTACTCACTAGTCTCCAGAGTGTACACTGACACTACATGCTGTCTGCCTGTACTCACTAGTCTCCAGAGTGTTCACTGACACTACATGCTGTCTGCCTGTACTCACTAGTCTCCAGTGTACACTGACACTACATGCTGTCTGCCTGTACTCACTAGTCACCAGAGTGTACACTGACACTACATGCTGTCTGCCTGTACTCACTAGTCTCCAGAGTGTACACCGACACTACATGCTGTCTGCCTGTACTCACTAGTCTCCAGAGTGTTCACTGACACTACATGCTGTCTGCCTGTACTCACTAGTCTCCAGAGTGTCCACTGACACTACATGCTGTCTGCCTGTACTCACTAGTCTCCAGAGTGTCCACTGACACTACATGCTGTCTGCCTGTACTCACTAGTCTCCAGAGTGTACACTGACACTACATGCTGTCTGCCTGTACTCACTAGTCTCCAGTGTACACTGACACTACATGCTGTCTGCCTGTACTCACTAGTCACCAGAGTGTACACTGACACTACATGCTGTCTGCCTGTACTCACTAGCCTCCAGAGTGTACACCGACACTACATGCTGTCTGCCTGTACTCACTTGTCTCCAGAGTGTACACCGACACTACATGCTGTCTGCCTGTACTCACTAGTCTCCAGAGTGTACACTGACACTACATGCTGTCTGCCTGTACTCACTAGTCTCCAGAGTGTACACTGACACTACATGCTGTCTGCCTGTACTCACTAGTCTCCAGAGTGTCCACTGACACTACATGCTGTCTGCCTGTACTCACTAGTCTCCAGAGTGTACACTGACACTACATGCTGTCTGCCTGTACTCACTAGTCACCAGAGTGTACACTGACACTACATGCTGTCTGCCTGTACTCACTAGTCACCAGAGTGTACACTGACACTACATACTGTCTGCCTGTACTCACTAGTCTCCAGATGGTACACTGACACTACATGCTGTCTGCCTGTACTCACTAGTCTCCAGAGTGTACACTGACACTACATGCTGTCTGCCTGTACTCACTAGTCACCAGAGTGTACACTGACACTACATACTGTCTGCCTGTACTCACTAGTCACCAGAGTGTACACTGACACTACATGCTGTCTGCCTGTACTCACTAGTCTCCAGAGTGTCCACTGACACTACATGCTGTCTGCCTGTACTCACTAGTCTCCAGAGTGTCCACTGACACTACATGCTGTCTGCCTGTACTCACTAGTCTCCAGAGTGTCCACTGACACTACATGCTGTCTGCCTGTACTCACTAGTCTCCAGAGTGTACACTGACACTACATGCTGTCTGCCTGTATTCACTAGTCTCCAGAGTGTACACTGACACTACATGTTGTCTGCCTGTACTCTCTAGTCTCCAGAGTGTCCACTGACACTACATGCTGTCTGCCTGTACTCACTAGTCTCCAGAGTGTACACTGACACTACATGCTGTCTGCCTGTACTCACTAGTCTCCAGAGTGTACATTGACACTACATGCTGTCTGCCTGTACTCACTAGTCTCCAGAGTGTACACTGACACTACATGCTGTCTGCCTGTACTCACTAGTCTCCAGAGTGTACACTGACACTACATGCTGTCTGCCTGTACTCACTAGTCTCCAGAGTGTACACTGACACTACATGCTGTCTGCCTGTACTCACTAGTCTCCAGAGTGTTCACTGACACTACATGCTGTCTGCCTGTACTCACTAGTTTCCAGAGTGTACACTGACACTACATGCTGTCTGCCTGTACTCACTAGTCTCCAGAGTGTACACTGACACTACATGCTGTCTGCCTGTACTCACTAGTCTCCAGAGTGTTCACTGACACTACATGCTGTCTGCCTGTACTCACTAGTCTCCAGAGTGTACACTGACACTACATGCTGTCTGCCTGTACTCACTAGTCTCCAGAGTGTACACTGACACTACATGCTGTCTGCCTGTACTCACTAGTCTCCAGAGTGTACACTGACACTACATGCTGTCTGCCTGTACTCACTAGTCTCCAGAGTGTACACTGACACTACATGCCGTCTGCCTGTACTCACTAGTCTCCAGAGTGTACACTGACACTACATGCTGTCTGCCTGTACTCACTAGTTTCCAGAGTGTACACTGACACTACATGCTGTCTGCCTGTACTCACTAGTCTCCAGAGTGTACACTGACACTACATGCTGTCTGCCTGTACTCACTAGTCTCCAGAGTGTACACTGACACTACATGCCGTCTGCCTGTACTCACTAGTCTCCAGAGTGTACACTGACACTACATGCTGTCTGCCTGTACTCACTAGTTTCCAGAGTGTACACTGACACTACATGCTGTCTGCCTGTACTCACTAGTCTCCAGAGTGTACACTGACACTACATGCTGTCTGCCTGTACTCACTAGTCTTCAGAGTGTACACTGACACTACATGCTGCCTGCCTGTACTCACTAGTCTCCAGAGTGTACACTGACACTACATGCTGTCTGCCTGTACTCACTAGTCTCCAGAGTGTACACTGACACTACATGCTGCCTGCCTGTACTCACTAGTCTCCAGAGTGTACACTGACACTACATGCTGTCTGCCTGTACTCACTAGTCTCCAGAGTGTACACTGACACTACATGCTGTCTGCCTGTACTCACTAGTCTCCAGAGTGTACACTGACACTACATGCTGCCTGCCTGTACTCACTAGTCTCCAGAGTGTACACTGACACTACATGCTGTCTGCCTGTACTCACTAGTCTCCAGAGTGTACACTGACACTACATGCTGCCTGCCTGTACTCACTAGTCTTCAGAGTGTACACTGACACTACATGCTGCCTGCCTGTACTCACTAGTCTCCAGAGTGTACACTGACACTACATGCTGCCTGCCTGTACTCACTAGTCTCCAGAGTGTACACTGACACTACATGCTGTCTGCCTGTACTCACTAGTCTCCAGAGTGTACACTGACACTACATGCTGTCTGCCTGTACTCACTAGTCTCCAGAGTGTCCACTGACACTACATGCTGTCTGCCTGTACTCACTAGTCTCCAGAGTGTCCACTGACACTACATGCTGTCTGCCTGTACTCACTAGTCTCCAGAGTGTACACTGACACTACATGCTGTCTGCCTGTACTCACTAGTCTCCAGAGTGTACACTGACACTACATGCCGTCTGCCTGTACTCACTAGTCTCAAGAGTGTACACTGACACTACATGCTGTCTGCCTGTACTCACTAGTTTCCAGAGTGTACACTGACACTACATGCTGTCTGCCTGTACTCACTAGTCTTCAGAGTGTACACTGACACTACATGCTGTCTGCCTGTACTCACTAGTCTTCAGAGTGTACACTGACACTACATGCTGTCTGCCTGTACTCACTAGTCTCCAGAGTGTACACTGACACTACATGCTGTCTGCCTGTACTCACTAGTCTCCAGAGTGTCCACTGACACTACATGCTGTCTGCCTGTACTCACTAGTCTCCAGAGTGTTCACTGACACTACATGCTGTCTGCCTGTACTCACTATTCTCCAGAGTGTACACTGACACTACATGCTGTCTGCCTGTACTCACTAGTCTCCAGAGTGTACACTGACACTACATGCTGTCTGCCTGTACTCACTAGTCTCCAGAGTGTACACTGACACTACATGCCGTCTGCCTGTACTTACTAGTCACCAGAGTGTACACTGACACTACATGCTGTCTGCCTGTACTCACTAGTCTCCAGAGTGTACACTGACACTACATGCTGTCTGCCTGTACTCACTAGTCTCCAGAGTGTACACTGACACTACATGCTGTCTGCCTGTACTCACTAGTCTCCAGAGTGTACATTGACACTACATACTGTCTGCCTGTACTCACTAGTCTCCAGAGTGTACACTGACACTACATGCTGTCTGCCTGTACTCACTAGTCTCCAGAGTGTACACTGACACTACATGTCGTCTGCCTGTACTCACTAGTCTCCAGAGTGTACACTGACACTACATGTCGTCTACCTGTACTCACTAGTCTCCAGAGTGTACACTGACACTACATGCTGTCTGCCTGTACTCACTAGTCTCCAGAGTGTACACTGACACTACATGATGTCTGCCTGTACTCAATAGTCTCCAGAGTGTACACTGACACTACATGCTGTCTGCCTGTACTCACTAGTCTCCAGAGTGTACACTGACACTACATGCTGTCTGCCTGTACTCACTAGTCTCCAGAGTGTCCACTGACACTACATGCTGTCTGCCTGTACTCACTAGTCTCCAGAGTGTCCACTGACACTACATGCTATCTGCCTGTACTCACTAGTCTCCAGAGTGTACACTGACACTACATGCTGTCTGCCTGTACTCACTAGTCTCCAGAGTGTTCACTGACACTACATGCTGTCTGCCTGTACTCACTAGTCTCCAGAGTGTACACTGACACTACATGCTGTCTGCCTGTACTCACTAGTCTCCAGAGTGTTCACTGACACTACATGCTGTCTGCCTGTACTCACTAGTCACCAGAGTGTACACTGGCACTACATGCTGTCTGCCTGTACTCACTAGTCACCAGAGTGTACACTGACACTACATGCTGTCTGCCTGTACTCACTAGTCTCCAGAGTGTACACTGACACTACATGCTGTCTGCCTGTACTCACTAGTCTCCAGAGTGTACACTGACACTACATGCTGTCTGCCTGTACTCACTAGTCTCCAGAGTGTACACTGACACTACATCTCGTCTGCCTGTACTGACTAGTCTCCAGAGTGTCCACTGACACTACATGCTGTCTGCCTGTACTCACTAGTCTCCAGAGTGTCCACTGACACTACATGCTGTCTGCCTGTACTCACTAGTCTCCAGAGTGTACACTGACACTACATGCTGTCTGCCTGTACTCATTAGTCTCCAGAGTGTACACTGACACTACATGCTGTCTGCCTGTACTCACTAGTCTCCAGAGTGTACACTGACACTACATGCTGTCTGCCTGTACTCACTAGTCTCCAGAGTGTCCACTGACACTACATGCTGTCTGCCTGTACTCACTAGTCTCCAGAGTGTACACTGACACTACATGCTGTCTGCCTGTACTCACTAGTCACCAGAGTGTACACTGACACTACATGCTGTCTGCCTGTACTCACTAGTCTTCAGAGTGTACACTGACACTACATGCTGTCTGCCTGTACTCACTAGTCTCCAGAGTGTACACTGACACTACATGCTGTCTGCCTGTACTCACTGGTCTCCAGTGTACACTGACACTACATGCTGTCTGCCTGTACTCACTAGTCTCCAGAGTGTACACTGACACTACATGCTGTCTGCCTGTACTCACTAGTCACCAGAGTGTACACTGACACTACATACTGTCTGCCTGTACTCACTAGTCACCAGAGTGTACACTGACACTACATGCTGTCTGCCTGTACTCACTAGTCTCCAGAATGTACACAGACACTACATGCTGTCTGCCTGTACTCACTAGTCTCCAGAGTGTTCACTGACACTACATGCTGTCTGCCTGTACTCACTAGTCTCCAGAGTGTACACTGACACTACATGCTGTCTGCCTGTACTCACTAGTCTCCAGAGTGTCCACTGACACTACATGCTGTCTGCCTGTACTCACTAGTCTCCAGAGTGTACACTGACACTACATGCTGTCTGCCTGTACTCACTAGTCTCCAGTGTACACTGACACTACATGCTGTCTGCCTGTACTCACTAGTCACCAGAGTGTACACTGACACTACATGCTGTCTGCCTGTACTCACTAGTCTCCAGAGTGTACACCGACACTACATGCTGTCTGCCTGTACTCACTAGTCTCCAGAGTGTTCACTGACACTACATGCTGTCTGCCTGTACTCACTAGTCTCCAGAGTGTCCACTGACACTACATGCTGTCTGCCTGTACTCACTAGTCTCCAGAGTGTCCACTGACACTACATGCTGTCTGCCTGTACTCACTAGTCTCCAGAGTGTACACTGACACTACATGCTGTCTGCCTGTACTCACTAGTCTCCAGTGTACACTGACACTACATGCTGTCTGCCTGTACTCACTAGTCACCAGAGTGTACACTGACACTACATGCTGTCTGCCTGTACTCACTAGCCTCCAGAGTGTACACCGACACTACATGCTGTCTGCCTATACTCACTAGTCTCCAGAGTGTTCACTGACACTACATGCTGTCTGCCTGTACTCACTAGTCTCCAGAGTGTACACTGACACTACATGCTGTCTGCCTGTACTCACTAGTCTCCAGAGTGTCCACTGACACTACATGCTGTCTGCCTGTACTCACTAGTCTCCAGAGTGTACACTGACACTACATGCTGTCTGCCTGTACTCACTAGTCACCAGAGTGTACACTGACACTACATGCTGTCTGCCTGTACTCACTAGTCACCAGAGTGTACACTGACACTACATACTGTCTGCCTGTACTCACTAGTCTCCAGATGGTACACTGACACTACATGCTGTCTGCCTGTACTCACTAGTCTCCACAGTGTACACTGACACTACATGCTGTCTGCCTGTACTCACTAGTCACCAGAGTGTACACTGACACTACATACTGTCTGCCTGTACTCACTAGTCACCAGAGTGTACACTGACACTACATGCTGTCTGCCTGTACTCACTAGTCTCCAGAGTGTCCACTGACACTACATGCTGTCTGCCTGTACTCACTAGTCTCCAGAGTGTCCACTGACACTACATGCTGTCTGCCTGTACTCACTAGTCTCCAGAGTGTCCACTGACACTACATGCTGTCTGCCTGTACTCACTAGTCTCCAGAGTGTCCACTGACACTACATGCTATCTGCCTGTACTCACTAGTCTCCAGAGTGTACACTGACACTACATGCTGTCTGCCTGTACTCACTAGTCTCCAGTGTACACTGACACTACATGCTGTCTGCCTGTACTCACTAGTCTCCAGAGTGTACACTGACACTACATGCTGTCTGCCTGTACTCACTAGTCTCCAGAGTGTACACTGACACTACATGCTGTCTGCCTGTACTCACTAGTCTCCAGAGTGTTCACTGACACTACATGCTGTCTGCCTGTACTCACTAGTCTCCAGAGTGTACACTGACACTACATGCTGTCTGCCTGTACTCACTAGTCTCCAGAGTGTACACTGACACTACATGCTGTCTGCCTGTACTCACTAGTCTCCAGAGTGTCCACTGACACTACATGCTGTCTGCCTGTACTCACTAGTCTCCAGAGTGTCCACTGACACTACATGCTGTCTGCCTGTACTCACTAGTCTCCAGAGTGTACACTGACACTACATGCTGTCTGCCTGTACTCACTAGTCTCCAGAGTGTACACTGACACTACATACTCTCTGCCTGTACTCACTAGTCTCCAGAGTGTACACTGACACTACATGCTGTCTGCCTGTACTCACTAGTCTCCAGAGTGTACACTGACACTACATGCTGTCTGCCTGTACTCACTAGTCTCCAGTGTACACTGACACTACATGCTGTCTGCCTGTACTCACTAGTCTCCAGAGTGTACACTGACACTACATGCTGTCTGCCTGTACTCACTAGTCTCCAGAGTGTACACTGACACTACATGCTGTCTGCCTGTACTCACTAGTCTCCAGAGTGTACACTGACACTACATGCTGTCTGCCTGTACTCACTAGTCTCCAGAGTGTACACTGACACTACATGCTGTCTGCCTGTACTCACTAGTCTCCAGAGTGTACATTGACACTACATACTGTCTGCCTGTACTCACTAGTCTCCAGTGTACACTGACACTACATGCCGTCTGCCTGTACTCACTAGTCTCCAGAGTGTCCACTGACACTACATGCTGTCTGCCTGTACTCACTAGTCTCCAGAGTGTACACTGACACTACATGCTGTCTGCCTGTACTCACTAGTCTCCAGAGTGTACACTGACACTACATGCTGTCTGCCTGTACTCACTAGTCTCCAGAGTGTACACTGACACTACATGCTGTCTGCCTGTACTCACTAGTCTCCAGAGTGTACACTGACACTACATGCTGTCTGCCTGTACTCACTAGTCTCCAGAGTGTACACTGACACTACATGCTGTCTGCCTGTACTCACTAGTCTCCAGAGTGTACACTGACACTACATGCTGTCTGCCTGTACTCACTAGTCTCCAGAGTGTACACTGACACTACATGCTGTCTGCCTGTACTCACTAGTCTCCAGAGTGTACACTGACACTACATGCTGTCTGCCTGTACTCACTAGTCTCCAGAGTGTACACTGACACTACATGCTGTCTGCCTGTACTCACTAGTCTCCAGAGTGTACACTGACACTACATGCTGTCTGCCTGTACTCACTAGTCTCCAGAGTGTACACTGACACTACATGCTGTCTGCCTGTACATTAGCTGGTATATACTGGTGTATTTTTGTATGTGCTGGTGTGTCCAGGTGTTCACAGGTCAGTCCTGGTTTATGCTGGTATATACTCGTGTATCCCGGTGTATGCTGGTATATACTGCTATATACTGGTGTACCCCGGTGTATGATTGTATATACTGGTGAATTCCGGTGTATGCTGGTATATACTGCTATATACTGGTGTATCCCGGTGCATGCTGGTATATACTGGTGTATCCCGGTGTATGCTGGTATATACTGCTTTATACTGGTGTACCCCGGTGTATGATTGTATATGCTGGTGAATTCCGGTGTATGCTGGTATATACTGCTATATACTGGTGTATCCCGGTGCATGCTGGTGTATACTGGTGTATATTGCTGTATCCTGGATAATTTGAGAGATGTATATATTCAGTATCTGTATAATTTATAATATGCTGTTAAATTTCTTTCTCTGTTTAGGAACTTGGTGGGTGATGGTCATGTGGGAGGATCTGGACTGGGTGGGTGTGTTCTGGATGGTCATGTGGGAGGATCTCGGCTGGGTGGGTGTGTTCTGGATGGTCCTGCTGTGGTACTGGGTGGGTGTGTTGTGGCATGTAGGATCCTGGGCAGGCCGGTCGAGCGGCTGACTTTTGGGTGTGTCCCGTCTCCTACATGAAATAGTTGTGTAGCAGCGACCAAAGAATTTGAGGTTTGACTCATTGGCCCCGTTCTATTATAGTGTCTAACCAGTTTTCTAGTACTTAGTGCTGATAGAAGGTCTTTGTATCTTGTACATGTTATAAAGTGTCTGCACCAGACTGCACAGGAGGGGGGACACTGGACATAGTACAGACTGCACAGAAGGGAGCACACTGCACATAGTACAGACTGCACAGGAGGGAGGACACTGCACATAGTACAGACTGCACAGGAGAGAGGACAATGCACATAGTACAGACTGCACAGGAGGGAGGAGACTGCACATAGTACAGACTGCACAGGAGGGAGGACACTGCACATAGTCCAGACTGCACAGGAGGGGGGACACTGGACATAGTACAGACTGCACAGAAGGGAACAAACTGCACATAGTACAGACTGCACAGGAGGGAGGACACTGCACATAGTACAGACTGCACAGGAGGGAGGACACTGCACATAGTACAGACTGCACAGGAGGGAGGACACTGCACATAGTACAGACTGCACAGGAGGGAGGACACTGCACATAGTACAGACTGCACAGGAGAGAGGACAATGCACATAGTACAGACTGCACAGGAGGGAGGAGACTGCACATAGTACAGACTGCACAGGAGGGAGGACACTGCACATAGTAGAGACTGCACAGGAGGGAGGACACTGCACATAGTACAGACTGCACAGGAGGGAGGACACTGCACATAGTACAGACTGCACAGGAGGGAGGACACTGCACATAGTACAGACTGCACAGGAGAGAGGACACTGCACATAGTACAGACTGCACAGGAGGGAGGACACTGCACATTGTACAGACTGCACAGGAGGGAGGACACTGCACATAGTACAGACTGCACAGGAGGGAGGACACTGCACATAGTACAGACTGCACAGGAGAGAGGACACTGCACATAGTACAGACTGCACAGGAAGGAGGACACTGCACATAGTACAGACTGCACAGGAGGGCGGACACTGCACATAGTACAGACTGCACAGGAGGAGGACACTGCACATAGTACAGACTGCACAGGAGGGAGGACACTGCACATAGTACAGACTGCACAGGAGGAGGACACTGCACAGGAGGGAGGACACTGCACATAGTACAGACTGCACAGGAGGGAGGACACTGCACATAGTACAGACTGCACAGGAGGGAGGACACTGCACATAGTACAGACTGCACAGGAGGGAGGACACTGCACATAGTACAGACTGCACAGGAGGAGGACACTGCACATAGTACAGACTGCACAGGAGGAGGACACTGCACAGGAGGGAGGACACTGCACATAGTACAGACTGCACAGGAGGGAGGACACTGCACATAGTACAGACTGCACAGGAGGGAGGACACTGCACATAGTACAGACTGCACAGGAGGGAGGACACTGCACATAGTACAGACTGCACAGGAGAGAGGACAATGCACATAGTACAGACTGCACAGGAGGGAGGAGACTGCACATAGTACAGACTGCACAGGAGGGAGGACACTGCACATAGTAGAGACTGCACAGGAGGGAGGACACTGCACATTGTACAGACTGCACAGGAGGGAGGACACTGCACATAGTACAGACTGCACAGGAGGGAGGACACTGCACATAGTACAGACTGCACAGGAGGGAGGACACTGCACATAGTACAGACTGCACAGGAGGGAGGACACTGCACATAGTACAGACTGCACAGGAGGGAGGACACTGCACATTGTACAGACTGCACAGGAGGGAGGACACTGCACATAGTACAGACTGCACAGGAGGAGGACACTGCACATAGTACAGACTGCACAGGAGGGAGGACACTGCACATAGTACAGACTGCACAGGAGGAGGACACTGCACATAGTACAGACTGCACAGGAGGGAGGAAACTGCACATAGTACAGACTGCATAGGAGGGAGGAGACTGCACATAGTACAGACTGCACAGGAGGGAGGACACTGCACATAGTACCGACTGCACAGAAGGGAGGACACTGCACATAGTACAGACTGCACAGGAGGGAGGACACTGCACATAGTACAGACTGCACAGGAGGGGGGGCACTGGACAAAGTACAGACTGCACAGAAGGGAGGACACTGCACATAGTACAGACTGCACAGGAGGAGGGGCACTGGACATAGTACAGACTGCTCAGAAGGGAGGACACTGCACATAGTACAGACTGCACAGAAGAGAGGACACTGCACATAGTACAGACTGCACAGGAGGGAGGACACTGCACATAGTACAGACTGCACAGGAGGGGGGACACTGGACATAGCACAGACTGCATAGAAGGGAGGACACAGCACATAGTACAGACTGCACAGGAGGGGGGACACTGGACATAGTACAGACTGCTCAGAAGGGAGGACACTGCACATAGTACAGACTGCACAGAAGGGAGGAGACTGCACATAGTACAGACTGCACAGGAGGGGGGACACTAGACATAGCACAGACTGCACAGAAGGGAGGACACAGCACATAGTACAGACTGCACAGGAGGGAGGACACTTTACATAGTACAGACTGCACAGGAGGGAGGAGACTGCATATAGTACAGACTGCACAGGAGGGGGGACACTGCACATAGTACAGACTGCACAGGAGGGAGGACACTGCACATAGTACAGACTGCACAGGAGGGAGGACACTGCACATAGTACAGACTGCACAGGAGGGAGGACACTGCACATAGTACAGACTGTACAGGAGGGAGGACACTGCACATAGTACAGACTGCACAGGAGGGAGGACACTGCACATAGTACAGACTGTACAGGAGGAGGGGCACTGGACATAGTACAGACTGCTCAGAAGGG
Organism: Engystomops pustulosus; assembly: GCF_040894005.1. NCBI lineage: Eukaryota > Metazoa > Chordata > Amphibia > Anura > Leptodactylidae > Engystomops > Engystomops pustulosus. Next base: position 226,420,989 of record NC_092414.1, on the reverse strand, counting down.
AGGACACTGCACATAGTACAGACTGCACAGAAGAGAGGACACTGCACATAGTACAGACTGCACAGGAGGGAGGACACTGCACATAGTACAGACTGCACAGGAGGAGGGGCACTGGACATAGTACAGACTGCTCAGAAGGGAGGACACTGCACATAGTACAGACTGCACAGAAGAGAGGACACTGCACATAGTACAGACTGCACAGGAGGGGGGACACTGGACATAGCACAGACTGCATAGAAGGGAGGACACAGCACATAGTACAGACTGCACAGGAGGGGGGACACTGGACATAGTACAGACTGCTCAGAAGGGAGGACACTGCACATAGTACAGACTGCACAGAAGGGAGGAGACTGCACATAGTACAGACTGCACAGGAGGGGGGACACTTGACATAGCACAGACTGCACAGAAGGGAGGACACAGCACATAGTACAGACTGCACAGGAGGGAGGACACTTTACATAGTACAGACTGCACAGGAGGGAGGAGACTGCATATAGTACAGACTGCACAGGAGGGAGGAGACTGCACATAGTACAGACTGCACAGGAGGGAGGACACTGCACATAGTACAGACTGCACAGGAGGGAGGATACTGGACATAGTACAGACTGCACAGGAGGGAGGACACTGCACATAGTACAGACTGCACAGGAGGGGGGACACTGCACATAGTACAGACTGCACAGGAGGGAGGACACTGCACATAGTACAGACTGCACAGGAGGGAGGACACTGCACATAGTACAGACTGCACAGGAGGGAGGACACTGCACATAGTACAGACTGTACAGGAGGGAGGACACTGCACATAGTACAGACTGCACAGGAGGGAGGACACTGCAGATAGTACAGACTGTACAGGAGGGAGGACACTGCACATAGTACAGACTGCACAGGAGGGAGGACACTGCACATAGTACAGACTGCACAGGAGGGAGGACACTGCACATAGTACAGACTGCACAGGAGGGGGGACACTGCACATAGTACAGACTGCACAGGAGGAGGACACTGCACATAGTACAGACTGCACAGGGGGGAGGACGGGGGCTTTATGTAGTTAATATAGGGGTTAAATAGTTAATGCTGGGGGAGCTGTATACAGTGATTACTGGGAGCTGTATATAGTGATTACTGGGAGCTGTATATAGTGATTACTGGGAGCTGTATACAGTTATTGCTGGGAGATCTGTACACAGTGATTACTGGGGGAGCTGTATACAGTGGTTGTTAGGGGAGCTGTATACATTGGTTACTGGGGAGGCTGTATATAGTGATTGCTGGGGGGGCGGTATATAGTGATTGTTGGGGGGGCTGTATATAGTGATTGCTGGGGGGCTGTATATAGTAGTTGCTGGGGGGGCTGTATACAGTGATTTTTTGGGGGGATGTATATGGCAATTGCTGGGGGGGGGCTGTATATAGTGATTGCTGGAGGAGCTGTATATATTGATTGCTGGGGGGGCTTTATATAGTGATTGCTGGGGGGGCAGTATATAGTAGTTGCTGGGGGAGCTGTATATAGTGATTTCTGGGGGGTGTATATGGTGCTTGCTAGGGGAGCTGTATACAATGATTACTGAAGGAGCTGTATACAGTGATTACTGGGAGAGCTGCATACGGTGATTGCTGGGGGGGCTGTATACGGTGGTTGCTGGGGGAGCTGTATATAGTGATTGCTGGGGGAGCTGTATATAGTGATTGCTGGGGGAGCTGTATATAGTGATTGCTGGGGGAGCTGTATATAGTGATTGCTGGGGGAGCTGTATATAGTGGTTGCTGGGGGAGCTGTATATAGTGATTGCTGGGGGAGCTGTATATAGTGATTGCTGGGGGAGCTGTATATAGTGATTGCTGGGGGAGCTGTATATAGTGATTGCTGGGGGAGCTGTATATAGTGATTGCTGGGGGAGCTGTATATACTGATTGCTGGGGGAGCTGTATACAGTGATTGCTGGAGGAGCTGTATATAGTGATTGCTGGGGGAGCTGTATATAGTGATTGCTGGGGGAGCTGTATATAGTGATTACTGGGGGAGCTGTATATAGTGGTTGCTGGGGGAGCTGTATATAATGATTGCTGGTGGAGCTGTATATAGTGATGTCTGGGAGCTGTATATACTGATTGCTGGAGGAGCTGTATATAGTGGTTGCTGGGGGAGCTGTATATAATGATTGCTGGGGGAGCTGTATACAGTGATTGCTGGGGGAGCTGTATATAGTGATTGCTGGGGGAGCTGTATATAGTGATTGCTGGGGTGGCTGTATATAGTGATTGCTGGAGGAGCTGTATATAGTGATTGCTGGGGGAGCTGTATATAGTGATTGCTGGGGGGCTGTATATAGTGATTGCTGGGGGGATCTGTATATAGTGATTACTGGGGGAGCTGTATATAGTGATTGCTGGGGAGATGTATACAGTGATTGCTGGGGGAGCTGTATATAGTGATTGCTAGGGGAGCTGTATATAGTGATTGCTGGGGGAGCTGTATATAGTGATTGCTGGGGGAGCTGTATACTGTGATTGCTGGGGGAGCTGTATATAGTGATTGCTGGGGGAGCTGTATACAGTGATTGCTGGGGGAGCTGTATATAGTGATTGCTAGGGGAGCTGTATATAGTGATTGCTGGGGGTGCTGTATATATAGTGATTGCTGGGGGAGCTGTATATAGTGGTTTCTGGGGGAGCTGTATATAGTGATTGCTGGGGGAGCTGTATATAGTGATTGCTGGGGGAGCTGTATATAGTGATTGCTGGGGGAGCTGTATACAGTGATTGCTGGGGGAGCTGTATATAGTGATTACTGGGGGAGCTGTATATAGTGATTGCTGGGGGAGCTGTATATAGTGATTGCTGGGGGAGCTGTATACAGTGATTGCTGGGGGAGCTGTATATAGTGATTGCTGGGGGAGCTGTATACAGTGATTGCTGGGGGAGCTGTATATAGTGATTGCTGGAGGAGCTGTATATAGTGATTGCTGGGGGAGCTGTATATAGTGATTGCTGGGGGAGCTGTATATAGTGATTGCTGGGGGAGCTGTATATAGTGATTGCTGGGGGAGCTGTATACAGTGATTGCTGGGGGAGCTGTATATAGTGATTGCTGGAGGAGCTGTATACAGTGATTGCTGGGGGAGCTGTATATAGTGATTGCTGGGGGAGCTGTATATAGTGATTGCTGGGGGAGCTGTATATAGTGATTGCTGGGGGAGCTGTATATAGTGATTGCTGGGGGAGATGTATATAGTGATTACTGGGGGAGCTGTATATAGTGATTGCTGGGGGAGCTGTATATAGTGATTACTGGGGGAGCTGTATATAGTGATTACTGGGGGAGCTGTATATAGTGATTGCTGGGGGGCTGTATATAGTAGTTGCTGGGGGGGCTGTATACAGTGATTTTTTGGGGGGATGTATATGGCAATTGCTGGGGGGGGCTGTATATAGTGATTGCTGGGGGGGCTTTATATAGTGATTGCTGGGGGGGCTGTATATAGTAGTTGCTGGGGGGGGCTGTATATAGCAGTTGCTGGGGGAGCTGTATATAGTAGTTGCTGGGGGAGCTGTATATAGTGATTGCTGGAGGAGCTGTATATAGTGATTGCTGGGGGAGCTGTATATAGTGATTGCTGGGGAGCTGTATACAATGATTATTGAAGGAGCTGTATACAGTGATTCCTGGGGGAGCTGTATATAGTGATTACTGGGGAGCTGTATACAGTGATTGCTGGGGGAGCTGTATACAGTGATTGGTAGGGAGCTGTATATAGTAATTGCTGGGGGAGCTGTACATAGTGATTGCTGGGGGAGCTGTATATAGTGATTGCTGGGGGAGCTGTATATAGTGATTGCTGGGGGAGCTGTATACAGTGATTGCTGGGGGAGCTGTATATAGTGATTGCTGGAGGTGCTGTATGTAGTGATTGCTGGGGAGCTGTATATAGTGATTGCTGGGGGAGCTGTATATAGTGATTGCTGGAGGTGCTGTATATAGTGATTGCTGGAGGTGCTGTATATAGAGATTGCTGGGGGAGCTGTATATAGTGATTGCTGGGGGAGCTGTATATAGTGATTGCTGGGGTGGCTGTATATAGTGATTGCTGGAGGAGCTGTATATAGTGATTGCTGGGGGGATCTGTATATAGTGATTACTGGGGGAGCTGTATATAGTGATTGCTGGGGAGATGTATACAGTGATTGCTGGGGGAGCTGTATATAGTGGTTGCTGGGGGAGTTGTATACAGTGATTGATGGGGGGAGCTGTATATAGTGATTGCTGGGGGAGCTGTATATAGTGATTGCTAGGGGAGCTGTATATAGTGATTGCTGGGGGAGCTGTATATAGTGATTGCTGGGGGAGCTGTATACAGTGATTGCTGGGGGAGCTGTATATAGTGATTGCTGGGGGAGCTGTATATAGTGGTTTCTGGGGGAGCTGTATATAGTGATTGCTGGGGGAGCTGTATATAGTGATTGCTGGGGGAGCTGTATATAGTGATTACTGGGGGAGCTGTATACAGTGATTATTGGGGGAGCTGTATATAGTGATTACTGGGGAGCTGTATATAGTGATTACTGGGGGAGCTGTATATAGTGATTGCTGGGGGAGCTGTATATAGTGATTGCTGGTGGAGCTGTATATAGTGATTGCTGGGGGAGCTGTATATAGTGATTGCTGGGGAGCTGTATATAGTGATTGCTGGGGGGCAGTATATAGTGATTGCTGGGGGAGCTGTATACGGTGGTTGCTGGGGGAGCTGTATATAGTGATTGCTGGGGGAGCTGTATATAGTGATTACTGGGGGAGCTGTATATAGTGATTGCTGGGGGAGCTGTATATAGTGATTGCTGGGGGAGCTGTATATAGTGATTGCTGGGGGAGCTGTATATAGTGATTGCTGGGGGAGCTGTATATAGTGATTGCTGGGGGAGCTGTATACAGTGATTGCTGGGGGAGCTGTATATAGTGATTGCTGGAGGAGCTGTATATAGTGATTGCTGGGGGAGCTGTATACAGTGATTGCTGGGGGAGCTGTATATAGTGATTACTGGGGGAGCTGTATATAGTGATTGCTGGGGGGCTGTATACAGTGATTTTTTGGGGGGATGTATATGGCAATTGCTGGGGGGGGCTGTATATAGTGATTGCTGGGGGGGCTTTATATAGTGATTGCTGGGGGGGCTGTATATAGTAGTTGCTGGGGGGGGGCTGTATATAGCAGTTGCTGGGGGAGCGGTATATAGTAGTTGCTGGGGGAGATGAATATAGTGATTGCTGGGGGAGCTGTATACAATGATTACTGAAGGAGCTGTATACAGTGATTCCTGGGGGAGCTGTATATAGTGATTACTGGGGAGCTGTATACAGTGATTGCTGGGGGAGCTGTATACAGTGATTGGTAGGGAGCTGTATATAGTGATTGCTGGGGGAGCTGTATATAGTGATTACTGGGGGAGCTGTATATAGTGATTGCTGGGGGAGCTGTATATAGTGATTGCTGGGGGAGCTGTATATAGTGATTGCTGGGGGAGCTGTATATAGTGATTGCTGGGGGGGCTGTATATAGTGATTGCTGGGGGAGCTGTATATAGTGATTGCTGGGGGATCTGTATATAGTGATTGCTGGGGGAGCTGTATATAGTGATTGCTGGGGGAGCTGTATATAGTGATTGCTGGGGGGGCTGTATATAGTGATTGCTGGGGGAGCTGTATATAGTGATTGCTGGGGGAGCTGTATATAGTGATTGCTGGGGGGGCTGTATATAGTGATTGCTGGGGGATCTGTATATAGTGATTGCTGGGGGAGCTGTATATAGTGATTGCTGGGGGAGCTGTATATAGTGATTGCTGGGGGGATGTATACAGTGATTGCTGGGGAGCTGTATATAGTGATTGCTGGGGGAGCTGTATATAGTGGTTGCTGGGGGAGCTGTATATAGTGATTGCTGGGGGAGCTGTATATAGTGATTACTGGGGGAGCTGTATATAGTGATTGCTGGGGGAGCTGTATATAGTGATTACTGGGGGAGCTGTATACAGTGATTGCTGGGGGAGCTGTATATAGTGATTGCTGGGGGAGCTGTATATAGTGATTACTGGAGGAGCTGTATATAGTGATTGCTGGGGGAGCTGTATATAGTGATTGCTGGGGGAGCTGTATATATAGTGATTGCTGGGGGAGCTGTATATAGTGATTGCTGGGGGAGCTCTATATAGTGATTGCTGGGGGAGCTGTATATAGTGATTGCTGGGGGAGCTGTATATAGTGATTGCTGGGGGAGCTGTATATAGTGATTGCTGGAGGTGCTGTATATAGTGATTGCTGGGGGGGCTGTATACGGTGGTTGCTGGGGGAGCTGTGTATAGTGATTGCTAGAGGAGCTGTATATAGTGATTGCTGGGGGAGCTGTATACAGTGATTGCTGGGGGAGCTGTATATAGTGATTGCTGGGGGAGCTGTATATAGTGATTGCTGAGAGAGATGTATATAGTGATTGCTGGGGGAGCTGTATATAGTGATTGCTAGGGGAGCTGTATATAGTGATTGCTGGGGGAGCTGTATATAGAGATTGCTGGGGGAGCTGTATATAGTGATTGCTGGAGGAGCTGTATATGGTGATTGCTGGGGGGATGTATACAGTGATTGCTGGGGTAGCTGTATACAGTGATTGCTGGGGGGAGCTGTATATAGTGATTGCTGGGGGGATGTATACAGTGATTGCTGGGGTAGCTGTATACAGTGATTGCTGGGGGGAGCTGTATATAGTGATTGCTGGGGGAGCTGTATATAGTGATTACTGGGGGAGCTGTATACAGTGATTGCAAGGGGAGCTGTATATAGTGATTGCTGGGGGAGCTGTATATAGTGATTACTGGGGGAGCTGTATATAGTGATTGCTGGGGGAGCTGTATATAGTGATTGCTGGGGGAGCTGTATACAGTGATTGCTGGGGGAGCTGTATATAGTGATTGCTGGAGGAGCTGTATATAGTGATTGCTGGGGGAGCTGTATATAGTGATTGCTGGGGGAGCTGTATATAGTGATTGCTGGGGGAGCTGTATATAGTGATTGCTGGGGGAGCTGTATATAGTGATTGCTGGGGGGCTGTATATAGTGATTGCTGGGGGAGCTGTATATAGTGATTGCTGGGGGAGCTGTATATAGTGATTGCTGGGGGAGCTGTATATAGTGATTGCTGGGGGAGCTGTATATAGTGATTACTGGGGGAGCTGTATATAGTGATTGCTGGGGGAGCTGTATATAGTGATTGCTGGGGAGCTGTATATCAGTGATTGCTGGGGGAGCTGTATACAGTGATTGCTGGGGGAGCTGTATATAGTGATTGCTGGGGAGCTGTATATCAGTGATTGCTGGGGGAGCTGTATATAGTGATTGCTGGGGGAGCTGTATATAATGATTGCTGGTGGAGCCGTATATAGTGATTGCTGGGGGAGCTGTATATAGTGATTGCTGGGGGAGCTGTATATAGTGATTGCTGGGGGAGCTGTATATAATGATTGCTGGTGGAGCCGTATATAGTGATTGCTGGGGGAGCTGTATACAGTGGTTGCTGGGGAGCTGTATATAGTGATTGCTGGGGGAGCTGTATATAATGATTACTGGGGGAGCTGTATATAGTGATTGCTGGGGGAGCTGTATATAGTGATTGCTGGGGGAGCTGTATATAGTGATTGCTGGGGGAGCTGTATATAGTGATTGCTGGGGGAGCTGTATACAGTGATTGCTGGGGGAGCTGTATATAGTGATTGCTGGGGGAGCTGTATATAGTGATTGCTGGGGGGGCGGTATATAGTGATTGCTGGGGGAGGTGTATATAGTGATTACTGGGGGAGCTGTATATAGTGATTGCTGGGGGAGCTGTATATAGTGATTGCTGGGGGAGCTGTATATAGTGATTACTGGGGGAGCTGTATATAGTGATTGCTGGGGGAGCTGTATATAGTGATTGCTGGGGGAGCTGTATATAGTGATTGCTGGGGAGCTGTATATAGTGATTGCTGGGGGAGCTGTATATAGTGATTACTGGGGGAGCTGTATATAGTGATTGCTGGGGGAGCTGTATATAGTGATTGCTGGGGGAGCTGTATACAGTGATTGCTGGGGGGTGCTGAATATAGTGATTGCTGGGGGAGCTGTATATAGTGATTGCTGGGGGAGCTGTATATAGTGATTACTGGGGGAGCTGTATATAGTGATTGCTGTGGGAGCTGTATATAGTGATTGCTGGGGGAGCTGTATATAGTGATTTCTGGGGGAGCTGTATATAGTGATTGCTGGGGGAGCTGTATATAGTGATTGCTGGGGGAGCTGTATATAGTGATTACTGGGGGAGCTGTATATAGTGATTGCTGGGGGAGCTGTATATAGTGATTGCTGGGGGAGCTATATACAGTGATTGCTGGGGGACTGTATATAGTGATTGCTGGGGGAGCTGTATATAGTGATTGCTGGGGGACTGTATACAGTGATTGCTGGGGGGCTGTATACAGTGATTGCTGGGGGAGCTGTATACAGTGATTGCTGGGGGAGCTGTATATAGTGGTTGCTGGGGAGCTGTATATAGTGATTGCTGGGGGAGCTGTATATAGTGATTGCTGGGGGAGCTGTATATAGTGATTGCTGGAGGAGCTGTATATAGTTATTGCTGGTGGAGCTGTATATAGTGATTGCTGGGGGAGCTGTATATAGTGATTGCTGGGGGAGCTGTATATAGTGATTGCTGGGGGAGCTGTATATAGAGATTGCTGGGGGAGCTGTATATAGTGATTGCTGGGGGAGCTGTATATAGTGATTACTGGGGGAGCTGTATATAGTGATTGCTGGGGGAGCTGTATACAGTGATTGCTGGAGGAGCTGTATATAGAGATTGCTGGGGGAGCTGTATATAGTGATTGCTGGGGGAGCTGTATATAGTGATTACTGGGGGAGCTGTATATAGTGATTGCTGGGGGAGCTGTATATAGTGATTGCTGGAGGAGCTGTATATAGTGATTACTGGAGGAGCTGTATATACTGATTGCTGGGGGAGCTGTATACAGTGATTGCTGGAGGAGCTGTATATAGTGATTGCTGGGGAGCTGTATACAGTGATTGCTGGGGGAGCTGTATATAGTGATTGCTGGAGGAGCTATATATAGTGATTGCTGAGGGAGCTGTATATAGAGATTGCTGGGGGAGCTGTATATAGTGATTGCTGGGGGAGCTGTATATAGTGATTACTGGGGGAGCTGTATATAGTGATTGCTGGGGGAGCTGTATATAGTGATTGCTGGGGGAGCTGTATACAGTGATTGCTGGAGGAGCTGTATAGAGTGATTGCTGGGGGAGCTATATATAGTGATTGCTGGGGGAGCTGTATATAGTGATTGCTGGGGGAGCTGTATATAGTGATTGCTGGGGAGCTGTATATAGTGATTGCTGGGGGCTGTATATAGTGATTGCTGGGGGAGCTGTATATAGTGATTGCTGGAGGAGCTGTATATAGTGATTGCTGGTGAGCTGTATACAGTGATTGCTTGGGGAGCTGTATATAGTGATTGCTGGGGGAGCTGTATATAGTTATTGCTGGGGCGTGTATATAGTGATTGCTGGGGGAGCTGTATACAGTGATTGCTGGGGGGCTGTATATAGTGATTGCTGGGGGAGCTGTATATAGTGATTGCTGGGGCGTGTATATAGTGATTGCTGGGGGAGCTGTATACAGTGATTGCTGGGGGAGCTTTATATAGTGATTGCTGGGGGAGCTGTATATAGTGATTGCTGGGGCGTGTATATAGTGATTGATGGGGGAGCTGTATATAGTTATTGATGGGGGAGCTATATGTAGTGATTGCTGGGGGAGCTGTATATAGTTATTGCTGGTGGAGCTGTATATAGTGATTGCTGGGGGAGCTGTATACAGTGATTGCTGGGGGAGCTGTATATAGTGATTGCTGGGGGAGCTGTATATAGTGATTGCTGGGGGAGCTGTATACAGTGATTGATGGGGGAGCTGTATATAGTTATTGATGGAGGAGCTGTATATAGTGATTGCTGGGGCGTGTATATAGTGATTGCTGGGGGAGCTGTATATAGTTATTGATGGAGGAGCTGTATATAGTGATTGCTGGGGCGTGTATATAGTGATTGCTGGGGGAGCTGTATACAGTGATTGCTGGGGGAGCTTTATATAGTGATTGCTGGGGGAGCTGTATATAGTGATTGCTGGGGGAGCTGTATATAGTGATTGATGGGGGAGCTGTATATAGTGATTGCTGGGGGAGCTGTATATAGTGATCGCTGGGGGAGTTGTATATAGTTATTGCTGGGGAGTGGTATATAGCAATTGTTGTTCCCTCTCTGGACTACATTCAATGGGGCCCCCACCAACCTTAATCCGGCCCTGCAGTACAGATTACACTCCTTTTTTAAATCATTGCATTATCTATTTAAAAAAATGGTGATATGGAGACAGCTGGAAGACCTGCTGGCAAGGAGACTACCTGGCAAGGAGACCACCAGGCAAGGAGACCACCTGGCACAGAGACCACCTGGCAAGGAGACCACCAGGCAAGGAGACCACCTGGCACAGAGACCACCTGGCAAGGAGACCACCTGGCACGGAGACCACCTGGCAAGGAGACCACCAGGCAAGGAGACCACCTGGCAAGGAGACCACCAGGCAAGGAGACCACCTGGCACGGAGACCACCTGGCAAGGAGACCACCTGGAACGGAGACCACCTGGCACGGAGACCACCTGGCAAGGAGACCACCAGGCAAGGAGACCACCTGGCAAGGAGACCACCTGGCAAGGAGACCACCAGGCAAGGAGACCACCTGGCACAGAGACCACCTGGCAAGGAGACCACCTGGCACAGAGACCACCTGGCAAGGAGACCACCTGGCACGGAGACCACCTGGCAAGGAGACCACCAGGCAAGGAGACCACCTGGCAAGGAGACCACCTGGCAAGGAAACCACCTGGCACAGAGACCACCTGGCAAGGAGACCACCTGGCACAGAGACCACCTGGCAAAGAGACCACCTGGCACGGAGACCACCAGGCAAGGAGACCACCTGGCAAGGAGACCACCTGGCGCAGGGACCTCCTGGCACGGAGACCACCTGGCACGGAGACTTCCTCTGAGAACATGAGGAAGTTGACATTCCAGTACACAAGGGACACAATGGGAGTGGTAATTTTTTGGTTTTTCTGGGCTTTTTTGACATAATAAAGTCTCAGAGTCGTCACATTGAGGGTTTCTGAGACTTTTCACTGCTTATAAATTCTCCCAGGACTATTCCCGCCTCTTCATTAATCCGGTGTAAACCTAGAACCTCTGCGAGTGCCGCAACGTGCAGAGCAGAGACAGGACCTGGGACTCCCGCAGAAAGTCTCATAAAAAGTGTCATAGTTACTCCTGCTGGTGTTTGTTCTGGGATCTTTTTTGCATTTTGAGATTTTTTGGGGGACTTTTTAAAAAGTTGTCCCAAGGAGCTGCCTAATGATAAATAACCCCCAATAAGTGAGTAATGACACAGATTATAGAATACAAGGAGGAGGAGAGAGATGACCGAGGAGACCTCCTATGGGGGTCACTGATAGAGGATTCATGGAAGATGGGGGGTGTCTAAGATGGGTTAGATCGAAGATGATGGGGGCAACCACTGCATTTAAAGCAAGGTACATCCATGGAAGATGGGGGTTACTGAGGAGCATAGGAGTAATGGATGAAGATGGAGGTGGCCAAGAAGGCTGAGAGTGAAAAAGCAAAATGATGTTACCGAGGAGGATGGGGGAAACCATGGAAGATGGAGGTGATTAAGGAGGATCTAGACAACCATGGGAGATGAAGGTGGCCAAGGAGGATGTGGATGATACAACCTGAAGAGGAGAAGGATGACAACAGTTGGGACCGAAGAGGAGGACGACTACAGGGGGGACCGAAGCGGTGGAGGACGACGACAGGGGGAACTGACCGGAGAGGAGGACGACGACTGAGGGGACAGGAGAGGAGGACGCCGACAGAGGGGACCAGGGAGGAGGACGCCGACAGAGGGGACCGGAGAGGAGGACGACGACAGAGGGGACCGGAGAGGAGGACGACGATAGGGGGGGCCGGAGAGGAGGATGACGACAGAGGGGACCGGAGAGGAGGACGACGACGGGGGGACCGGAGAGGAGGAGGACGACAGAGGGGACCAGAGAGGAGGACGAGGGGGGACCGTAGAGGAGGACGATGGGGGGACCGGAGAGGAGGAGGACGACAGGGGGTACCGGAGAGGAGGACGACGACAGAGGGGACCGGAGAGGAGGACGACGACAGAGGGGACCAGAGAGGAGGACGACAACAGAGGGGACCGGAGAGGAGGACGACGACAGATTGGACCAGAGAGGAGGACGATGACAGAGGGGACCGGAGAGGAGGAGGACGACAGAGGGGACCGGAGAGGAGGAGGACGACAGAGGGGACCGGAGAGGAGAATGACCACAGAGGGGACCGGAGAGGAGGAGGACGACGGGGGGACCGGAGAGGAGGAGGACAACAGAGGGAACCAGAGAGGAGGACGAGGGGAGACCGTAGAGGAGGACAATGGGGGGACCGGAGAGGACGACGACAGGGGGGACCGGAGAGGAGGACGACGACTGAGGGGACCGGAGAGGAGGATGACGACAGAGGGGACCGAAGAGGAGGACGATGACAGAGGGGAAACTGAAGAGGAGGACGATGACAGGGGGGACCGGAGAGGAGGACCACGATAGAGGGGACCGGAGAGGAGGACGACAGAGGGGACCGGAGAGGAGGACGACGATAGGGGGGACTGGAGAGGAGGACGACGACAGAGGGGACCGGAGAGGAGGAGGACGACGGGGGGACCGGAGAGGAGGATGACGACAGAGGGGACCGGAGAAGAGGACGACGACAGAGGGGAACGGAGAGGAGGACGACGTCTGAGGGGACCGGAGAGGAGGATGACGACAGAGGGGACCCGAGAGGAGGACGACGACAGAGGGGAATGGAGTGGAGGATGACCGGGGGACTGGAGTGGAGGATGACGGGGGGACCGGAGAGGAGGACGACGACAGGGGAAACCAAAGAGGAGGAGGACGACCGAGGGGACCGGAGAGGAGGACGACGATAGAGGGGATCGGAGCGGAGGACGACAATAGAGGGGATAGGAGAGGAGGACGAAGACTGAGGGGACCGGAGAGGAGGACGACGACAGAGGGGACCGAAGAGGAGGACGACGACAGAGGGGAAACTGAAGAGGAGGACGATGACAGGGGGGACCGGAGAGGAGGACCACGATAGAGGGGACCGGAGAGGAGGACGACAGAGGGGACCGGAGAGTTGGACGAGGAGGGACCACAGAGGAGGACGATGGGGGGACCGGAGAGGAAGGCGACGACAGGGGGTACCGGAGAGGAGGACGACGACTGAGGGGACCGGAGAGGAGGAGGACGACAGAGGGGACCAGAGAGGAGGATGACGACAGATTGGACCGGAGAGGAGGATGACTACAGAGGGGACCGGAGAGGAGGAGGATGACAGAGGAGACCGAAGAGGAGGACGACGACAGAGGGGACCGGAGAGGAGGACGGTGACAGGGGGTACCGGAGAGGAGGACGACGACTGAGGGAACCGGAGAGGAAGACGACGACAGAGGGGACCGGAGAGGAGGACGACGACAGAGGGGACCGGAGAGGAGGACGACGACAGATTGGACTGGAGAGGAGGACGACTGAGGGGACTGGAGAGGAGGACGACGACAGAGGGGACCGGAGAGGAGGACGACGACAGAGGGGACCGGAGAGGAGGACGACGACAGATTGGACCGGAGAGGAGGACGACGACAGAGGGGACCGGAGAGGAGGACGACGACAGAGGGGACCGAAGAGGAGGAGGACGACGGGGGGAACGGAGAGGAGGAGGACGACAGAGGGGACCAGAGAGGAGGACGAGGAGGGACCGTAGAGGAGGACGATGGGGGGACCGGAGAGGAAGGCGACGACAGGGGGTACCGGAGAGGAGGACGACGACTGAGGGGACCGGAGAGGAGGAGGACGACAGAGGGGACCGGAGAGGAGGATGACGACAGATTGGACCGGAGAGGAGGATGGCTACAGAGGGGACCGGAGAGGAGGAGGATGACAGAGGAGACCGGAGAGGAGGACAACGACAGAGGGGACCGGAGAGGAGAACGACGACAGAGAGGACCGGAGAGGAGGAGGACGACGGGGGGACCGGAGAGGAGGGGGACGACAGAGGGGACCAGAGAGGAGGACGAGGGGGGACCGGAGAGGAGGACGACGACAGGGAGGACCAGAGAGGAGGACGACGACAGAGGGGACCAGAGCGGAGGGCGACGAGGGGACCAGAGCGGAGGGCGACGAGGGGACCGGAGAGGAGGACGACGACAGAGGGGACTGGAGAGTAGGATGATGACAGAGGGGAAACTGAAGAGGAGGACAATGACAGGGGGGATCGGAGAGGAGGACCACGATAGAGGGGACCGGAGAGGAGGACGACGACGGGGGGACCGGAGAGGAGGAGGACGACAGAGGGGACCGGAGAGGAGGACGACAACAGAGAGGACCGGAGAGGAGGACGACGTATGGGGGGAAACGGAGAGGAGGACGACGACAGAGGGGAACGGAGAGGAGGAGGACGACGGGGGGACCGGAGAGGAGGATGACGACAGAGGGGACCGGAGAAGAGGACGACGACAGAGGGGACCGGAGAGGAGGACGACGTCTGAGGGGACCGGAGAGGAGGATGACGACAGAGGGGACCCGAGAGGAGGACGACGACAGAGGGGAATGGAGTGGAGGATGACCGGGGGACCAGAGTGGAGGACGACGGGGGGACCAGAGAGGAGGAGGACGACAGGGGGGACCAAAGAGGAGGAGGACGACTGAGGGGACCGAAGAGGAGGACGACGATAGAGGGGATCGGAGCGGAGGACGACGATAGAGGGGATCGGAGAGGAGGACGAAGACTGAGGGGACCGGAGAGGAGGATGGTGACAGGGGGTACCGGAGAGGAGGACGACGACTGAGGGGACCGGAGAGGAAGACGACGACAGAGGGGACTGGAGAGGAGGACGACGACAGAGGGGACCGGAGAGGAGGAGGACGACAGATTGGACCGGAGAGGAGGACGACGACTGAGGGGACCGGAGAGGAGGACGACGACAGAGGGGACCGGAGAGGAGGACAACGACAGAGGGGACCGGAGAGGAGAACGACGACAGAGGGGACCGAAGAGGAGGAGGACGACGAGGGGACCGGAAAAGGAGGAGGACGACAGAGGGGACCAGAGAGAAGGACGAGGGGGGACCGTAGAGGAGGACAATGGGGGGACCGGAGAGGAGGGCGATGACAGGGGGTACCGGAGAGGAGGACAACGATTGAGGGGACCGGAGAGGAGGAGGACAACAGAGGGGACCGGAAAGGAGGACGACGACAGATTGGACCGGAGAGGAGGACGACGACAGATTGGACCGGAGAGGAGGACGACGACAGAGGGGACCGGAGAGGAGGAGGACGACAAAGGGGATCGGAGAGGAGGACGACGACAGAGGGGACCGGAGGGAAGAACGACGACAGAGGGGACCGGAGAGGAGGAGGACGACGGGGGGACCGGAGAGGAGGAGGACGACAGAAGAGACCAGAAAGGAGGACGAGGGGGGACCGTAGAGGAGGACGATGGGGGGACCGGAGAGGAGGACGACGACAGGGGGGAACGGAGAGGAGGACGACGACTGAGGGGACCGGAGAGGAGGACGACGATATAGGGGACCGGAGAGGAGGACGACGACAGAGGGGACCGTAGAGGATGAAGGACGACAGAGGGGACCGGAGAGGAGGACGACGACAGAGGGGACCGCAGAGGAGAACGACGACAGAGGGGACCGGAGAGGAGGAGGACGACGGGGGGGACCGGAGAGGAGGAGGACGACAGAGGGGACCAGAGAGGAGGATGAGGGGGGACTGTAGAGGAGGACGATGGGGGGACCGGAGAGGAGGACGACGACAGGGGGGACCGTAGAGGAGGACGACGACTGAGGGGACCGGAGAGGACGACGACGACTGAGGGGACCGGAGAGGAGGACGACGATATAGGGGACCGGAGTGGAGGAGGACGACAGAGGGGACCGGAGAGGAGTGCGACGAGGGGACCGGAGAGGAGGACGACGACAGAGGGGAAACTGAAGAGGAGGACAATGACAGGGGGGACCGGAGAGGAGGACCACGATAGAGGGGACCGGAGAGGAGGAGGACGACGGGGGGGGACCGGAGAGGAGGACAACAATGGGGGGACCAGAGAGGAGGAGGACGACGATAGATGGGATCGGAGAGGAGGACGACGATAGGGGGGATCGGAGAGGAGGACGAAGACTGAGGGGACCGGAGAGGAGGATGGTGACAGGGGGTACTGGAGAGGAGGACGAAGACTGAGGGGACCGGAGAGGAGGATGGTGACAGGGGGTACTGGAGAGGAGGACGACAACTGAGGGGACCGGAGAGGAAGACGACGACAGAGGGGACTGGAGAGGAGGACGACGACAGATGGGACCGGAGAGGAGGACGACGACAGATTGGACCGGAGAGGAGGACGACGACTGAGGGGACCGGAGAGGAGGACGACGATAGAGGGGACCGGAGAGGAGGACAACGACTGAGGGGACCGGAGAGGAGAACGACGACAGAGGGGACCGAAGAGGAGGAGGACGACGGGGGGACCGGAGAGGAGGAGGACGACAGAGGGGACCAGAGAGGAGGACGAGGGGGGACCGTAGAGGAGGACGATGGGGGGACCAAAGAGGAGGAGGACGACAGAGGGGACCGGAGAGGAGGACGACGATAGAGGGGATCGGAGAGAAGGACGACGATAGAGGGGATCGGAGAGGAGGACGAAGACTGAGGGGACCGGAGAGGAGGATGGTGACAGGGGGTACCGGAGAGGAGGACGACAACTGAGGGGACCGGAGAGGAAGACGACGACAGAGGGGACTGGAGAGGAGGACGACGACAGAGGGGACCGGAGAGGAGGACGACGACAGATTGGACCGGAGGACGACGACTGAGGGGACCGGAGAGGAGGACGACGACAGAGGGGACCGGAGAAAAGGACAACGACAGAGGGGACCGGAGAGGAGAACGACGACAGAGGGGACCGAAGAGGAGGAGGACGACGGGGGGACCGGAGAGGAGGAGGACGACAGAGGGGACCAGAGAGGAGGACGAGGGGGGACCGTAGAGGAGGACATGGGGGGACCGGAGAGGAGGGCGACGACAGGGGGTACCGGAGAGGAGGACGACGATTGAGGGGACCGGAGAGGAGGAGGACAACAGAGGGGACCGGAGAGGAGGACGACGACAGAGGGGACCGGAGAGGAGGAGGACGACAAAGGGGATCGGAGAGGAGGGCAACGACAGAGAGGACCGGAGAGGAGAACGACGACAGAGGGGACCGGAGAGGAGGAGGACGACGGGGGGACCGGAGAGGAGGAGGACGACAGAGGGGACCAGAAAGGAGGACGAGGGGGGACCGTAGAGGAGGACGATGGGGGGACCGGAGAGGAGGACGACGACAGGGGGGACCGGAGTGGAGGACGACGACTGTGGGGACCGGAGAGGAGGAGACGACTGAGGGGACCGGAGAGGAGGACGATGATATAGGGGACCGGAGAGGAGGACGAAGACAGAGGGGACCGGAGAGGAGGAGGACGACAGAGGGGACCGGAGAGGAGGACGACGACAGAGGGGACCGGAGAGGAGA
Organism: Engystomops pustulosus; assembly: GCF_040894005.1. Lineage (NCBI taxonomy): Eukaryota > Metazoa > Chordata > Amphibia > Anura > Leptodactylidae > Engystomops > Engystomops pustulosus. Next base: position 226,403,190 of record NC_092414.1, on the reverse strand, counting down.
ACGACGACAGAGGGGACCGGAGAGGAGAACGACGACAGAGGGGACCGGAGAGGAGGAGGACGACGGGGGGACCGGAGAGGAGGAGGACGACAGAGGGGACCAGAGAGGAGGATGAGGGGGGACTGTAGAGGAGGACGATGGGGGGACCGGAAAGGAGGACGACGACAGGGGGGACCGGAGAGGAGGACGACGACTGAGGGGACCGGAGAGGAGGACGACGATATAGGGGACCGGAGAGGAGGAGGACGACAGAGGGGACCGGAGAGGAGGGCGACGAGGGGACCAGAGAGGAGGACGACGACAGAGGGGACCGAAGAGGAGGACGATGACAGAGGGGAAACTGAAGAGGAGGACAATGACAGGGGGGACCGGAGAGGAGGACCACGATAGAGGGGACCGGAGAGGAGGACGACGACAGAGGGGACCGGAGAGGAGGACGACGACAGAGGGGACCGGAGAGGAGGACGACGATAGGGGGACCGGAGAGGAGGACAACGACAGAGGGGACCGGAGAGGAGGACGACGATAGGGGGGACCGGGGAGGAGGACGACGACGGGGGGGACCGAAGAGAAGGATGACGATAGAGGGGACCAGCGAGGAGGACGACGACGGGGGGGACCGGAGAGGAGGACGACGACGGGGGGACCAAAGAGGAGGACAGGGGGGACTGGAGAGGAGTACAATGGGATAAAGTAGATGAAGGACTGAAGATAATGGAATGGAAAGAAGAGGATAAGGGAATGAGGGGGAGAAGAGAGAATTAGGAGGACTAGAGGGGGTAGTGTAGAAGAAGTTATGAGAGATTTGGGGGAACAGATACAGAAGTAAGGGTTATAGTTGGGGGGGGTGATTTCCTACCTTGTGGCCCTCCCCCCAGGGTGCAGCTGTTGGGGTGCCCCCCTGACGCTCTCGCTCCGATGTCTCTCTCTTGGTTTGAGTCTATTTTTGCTTTGTTATGGGAGGGATCAGGGAAGGGGGAGAAAGAAGGGCGACCTCCCCTCTGGGACAGGAAGAGGCAGCAGGTAGGACTAGACAGCTGATACAGGCAGGGAGGGACTGAGGAGGAGGCAGGGACTGAGAAGGAGGCAGGGAGGGACTGAGGAGGAGGCAGGGGGCTCCATGTCTTATACAAGGCCTCCGCCTGCAGGGACTCACAGGGAAATCTAACACTGCAAAGCAAATCACTAAACTGATGTAGTAGAAGCAGGACGGGAGCACAGCACAGTACTACTACTCCTATCCTGTATATATACGTGCACAGTACTACTACTCCTATCCTGTATATATACATGCACAGTACTACTACTCCTATCCTGTATATATAGGTGCACAGTACTACTCCTCCTATCCTGTATATATACGTGCACAGTACTACTACTCCTATCCTGTATATATACATGCACAGTACTACTACTCCTATCCTGTATATATAGGTGCACAGTACTACTCCTCCTATCCTGTATATACGTGCACAGTACTACTACTCCTATCCTGTATATATGTTCACAGTACTACTACTCATATCCTGTATATATGTGCACGGCACAGTACTACTACTCCTATCCTGTATATATGGGCACAGAACAGTACTACTACTCCTATCCTGTATGTATGAGCACAGCACAGTACTACAACTCCTATCCTGTATATATGTTCACAGTACTACTACTCCTATCCTGTATATATGGGCACATCACAGTACTACTACTCCTATCCTGTATATATGAGCACAGCACAGTACTACTACTCCTATCCTGTATATATGTGCACAGCACAGTACTACTACTCCTATCCTGTATATATGGGCACAGCACAGTACTACTACTCCTATCCTGTATGTATGAGCAGAGCACAGTACTACTACTCCTATCCTGTATATATGTTCACAGTACTACTACTCCTATCCTGTATATATGGACACAGTACAGTACTACTACTCCTATCCTGTATATATGTGCACAGTACTACTACTCCTATCCTGTATATATGGGCACAGCACATTACTACTACTCCTATCCTGTATATATGAGCACAGCACAGTACTACTACTCCTATCCTGTATATATGGGCACAGCACAGTACTACTACTCCTATCCTGTATGTATGAGCACAGCACAGTACTACTACTTCTATCCTGTATATATGGACACAGCACAGTACTACTACTCCTATCCTGTATATATGGGCACAGCACAGTACTACTACTCCTATCCTGTATATATGGGCACAGCACAGTACTACTACTCCTATCCTGTATGTATGAGCACAGCACAGTACTACTACTCCTATCCTGTATATATGTTCACAGTACTACTACTCATATCCTATATATATATATATATATATATATATATATATATATATATATATATATGCACAGCACAGTACTACTACTCCTATCCTGTATCTATGTACACAGCACAGTACTACTACTCCTGTCCTGTATATATGTTCACAGTACTACTACTCCTATCCTTTATATATGAGCACAGCACAGTACTACTACTCCTATCCTGTATATATGTGCACAGCACAGTACTACTACTCCTATCCTGTATATATGGGCACAGAACAGTACTACTACTCCTATCCTGTATGTATGAGCACAGCACAGTACTACTTCTCCTATTATGTATATATGTGGACAGTACTACTACTCCTATCCTGTATATATGTTCACAGTACTATTACTCCTATCCTGTATATATGTGCACAGTACAGTACTACTAATCCTATCCTGTATATATGTGCACAGCACAGTACTACTACTCCTATCCTGTATATATGTGCACAGCACAGTACTACTACTCCTATCCTGTATATATGGGCACAGCACAGTACTACTAATCCTATCCTGTATATATGGGCACAGCACAGTACTACTAATCCTATCCTGTATATATGGGCACAGCACAGTACTACTACTCCTATCCTGTGTATATGGGCAGAGCACAGTACTACTACTCCTATCCTGTATATATGGGCACAGCACAGTACTACTACTCCTATCCTGTATATATGTGCACAGCACAGTACTGCTACTCCTATCCTGTATATATGGGCACAGCACAGTACTACTACTCCTATCCTGTATATATGGACACAGCACAGTACTGCTACTCCTATCCTGTATATATGGGCACAGCACAGTACTACTACTCCTATCCTGTATGTATGAGCACAGCACAGTACTACTACTCCTATCCTGTATCTATGTACACAGCACAGTACTACTACTCCTATCCTGTATATATGTTCACAGTACTACTACTCCTATCCTTTATATATGAGCACAGCACAGTACTACTTCTCCTATCCTGTATATATGTTCACAGTACTACTACTCCTATCCTGTATATATGTGCACAGCACAGTACTACTACTCCTATCCTGTATATATGGGCACAGAACAGTACTACTACTCCTATCCTGTATGTATGAGCACAGCACAGTACTACTTCTCCTATTATGTATATATGTGGACAGTACTACTACTCCTATCCTGTATATATGTTCACAGTACTATTACTCCTATCCTGTATATATGTGCACAACACAGTACTACTAATCCTATCCTGTATATATGTGCACAGCACAGTACTATTACTCCTATCCTGTATATATGTGCACAGCACAGTACTACTAATCCTATCCTGTATATATGTGCACAGCACAGTACTACTACTCCTATCCTGTATATATGGACACAGCACAGTACTACTACTCCTATCCTGCATATATGGGCACAGCACAGTACTACTACTCCTATTCTGTATATATGGTTACAGCACAGTACTACTACTCCTATCCTGTATATATGGGCACAGCACAGTACTACTACTCCTATCCTGTATATCTGGGCACAGCACAGTACTGCTACTCCTATCCTGTATATATGGGCACAGCACAGTACTACTACTCCTATCCTGTATATATGGACACAGCACAGTACTGCTACTCCTATCCTGTATGTATGGGCACAGCACAGTACTACTACTCCTATCCTGTATATATGGGCACAGCACAGTACTACTACTCCTATCCTGTATATATGGGCACAGCACAGTACTACTACTCCTATCCTGTATATATGGGCACAGCACAGTACTGCTACTCCTATCCTGTATATATGGACACAGCACAGTACTACTACTCCTATCCTGTATATATGGGCGCAGCACAGTACTACTACTCCTATCCTTTATATATGGACACAGCACAGTACTACTACTCCTATCCTGTATATATGGACACAGCACAGTACTACTACTCCTATCCTGTATATATGGACACAGCACAGTACTACTACTCATATCCTATATATATATATATATATATATATATATATATATATATATATATATGCACAGCACAGTGCTACTACTCCTATCCTGTATCTATGTACACAGCAAAGTACTACTACTCCTATTTTGTATATATGTTCACAGTACTACTACTCCTATCCTTTATATATGAGCACAGCACAGTACTACTACTCCTATCCTGTATATATGGTACAGCACAGTACTACTTCTCCTATCCTGTATATATGTTCACAGTACTACTACTCCTATCCTGTATATATGTGCACAGCACAGTACTACTACTCCTATCCTGTATATATGGGCACAGAACAGTACTACTACTCCTATCCTGTATGTATGAGCACAGCACAGTACTACTTCTCCTAATATGTATATATGTGGACAGTACTACTACTCCTATCCTGTATATATGTGCACAGCACAGCACAGTACTACTTCTCCTATCCTGTATATATGTTCACAGTACTATTACTCCTATCCTGTATATATGTGCACAGCACAGTACTACTACTCCTATCCTGTATATATGGGCACAGCACAGTACTACTACTCCTATCCTGTATATATGGGCACAGCACAGTACTACTAATCCTATCCTGTATATATGTGCACAGCACAGTACTACTACTCCTATCCTGTATATATGTGCACAGCACAGTACTACTACTCCTATCCTGTATATATGAGCACAGCACAGTACTACTACTCCTATCCTGTATATATGAGCACAGCACAGTACTACTACTCCTATCCTGTATATATGTGCACAGCACAGTACTACTACTCCTATCCTGTATATATGGGCACAGCACAGTACTACTAATCCTATCCTGTATATATGTGCACAGCACAGTACTACTACTCCTATCCTGTATATATGTGCACAGCACAGTACTACTACTCCTATCCTGTATATATGGGCACAGCACAGTACTACTACTTATATCCTGTATATATGAGCACAGCACAGTACTACTACTCCTATCCTGTATATATGGGCACATCACAGTACTACTACTCCTATCCTGTATATATGTGCACAGCACAGTACTACTACTCCTATCCTGTATATATGTGCACAGCACAGTACTGCTACTCCTATCCTGTATATATGGGCACAGCACAGTACTACTACTCCTATCCTGTGTATATGGCCACAGCACAGTACTACTACTCCTATCCTGTATATATGGGCACAGTACAGTACTACTACTCCTATCCTGTATATATGGGCACAGCACAGTACTACTACTCCTATCCTGTATATATGGGCACAGCACAGTACTACTACTCCTATCCTGTATATATGGGCACAGCACAGTACTATTACTCCTATCCTGTATATATGTGCACAGCACAGTACTACTACTCCTATCCTGTATATATGGGCACAGCACAGTACTACTACTCCTATCCTGTATATATGGGCACAGTACAGTACTACTACTCCTATCCTGTATATATGGGCACAGCACAGTACTACTAAATCTATCCTGTATATATGGGCACAGCACAGTACTACTACTCCTATCCTGTATATATGGGCACAGCACAGTACTACTACTCCTATCCTGTATATATGTGCACAGCACAGTACTGCTACTCCTATCCTGTATATATGGGCACAGCACAGTACTACTACTCCTATCCTGTATATATGGACACAGCACAGTACTACTACTCCTATCCTGTATATATGGACACAGCACAGTACTACTACTCCTATCCTGTATATATGGACACAGCACAGTACTACTACTCCTATCCTGTATATATGGGCGCAGCACAGTACTACTACTCCTATCCTGTATATATGGACACAGCACAGTACTACTACTCCTATCCTGTATATATGTTCACAGTACTACTACTCCTATCCTGTATATATGGGCGCAGCACGGTACTACTACTCCTATCCTGTATATATGGACACAGCACAGTACTACTACTCCTATCCTGTATATATGTTCACAGTACTATTACTCCTATCCTGTATATATGTGCACAGCACAGTACTACTACTCCTATCCTGTATATATGTGCACAGCACAGTACTACTACTCCTATCCTGTATATATGGGCACAGCACAGTACTACTAATCCTATCCTGTATATATGGGCACAGCACAGTACTACTACTCCTATCCTGTATATATGGGCACAGCACAGTACTACTACTCCTATCCTGTATATATGTGCACAGCACAGTACTGCTACTCCTATCCTGTATATATGGGCACAGCACAGTACTACTACTCCTATCCTGTATATATGGACACAGCACAGTACTGCTACTCCTATCCTGTATGTATGGGCACAGCACAGTAATGCTACTCCTATCCTGTATATATGGGCACAGCACAGTACTACTACTCCTATCCTGTATATATGTGCACAGCACAGTACTACTACTCCTATCCTGTATATATGGGCACAGCACAGTACTACTACTCCTATCCTGTATATATGTGCACAGCACAGTACTACTACTCCTATCCTGTATATATGGACACAGCACAGTACTGCTACTCCTATCCTGTATATATGAGCACAGCACAGTACTACTACTCCTATCCTGTATATATGGGCACAGCACAGTACTACTACTCCTATCCTGTATATATGGACACAGCACAGTACTACTACTCCTATCCTGTATATATGAGCACAGCACAGTACTACTACTCCTATCCTGTATATATGAGCACAGCACAGTACTACTACTCATATCCTGTATATATGGACACAGCACAGTACTACTACTCCTATCCTGTATGTATGAGCACAGCACAGTACTACTACTCCTATCCTGTATATATGGACACAGCACAGTACTACTACTCCTATCCTGTATATATGTTCACAGTACTATTACTCCTATCCTGTATATATGGGCACAGCACAGTACTACTACTCCTATCCTGTATATATGTTCACAGTACTACTACTCCTATCCTGTATATATGTGCAAAGCACAGTACTACTACTCCTATCCTGTATCTATGTACACAGCACAGTACTACTACTCCTATCCTGTATATATGTTCACAGTACTACTACTCCTATCCTTTATATATGAGCACAGCACAGTACTACTTCTCCTATCCTGTATATATGTTCACAGTACTACTACTCCTATCCTGTATATATGTGCACAGCACAGTACTACTACTCCTATCCTGTATATATGGGCACAGAACAGTACTACTACTCCTATCCTGTATGTATGAGCACAGCACAGTACTACTTCTCCTATTATGTATATATGTGGACAGTACTACTACTCCTATCCTGTATATATGTTCACAGTACTATTACTCCTATCCTGTATATATGGGCACAGCACAGTACTACTACTCCTATCCTGTATATATGGGCACAGCACAGTACTATTACTCCTATCCTGTATATATGTGCACAGCACAGTACTACTACTCCTATCCTGTGTATATGGGCAGAGCACAGTACTACTACTCCTATCCTGTATATATGGGCACAGCACAGTACTACTACTCCTATCCTGTATATATGGGCACAGCACTACTACTCCTATCCTGTATATATGGACACAGCACAGTACTACTAATCCTATCCTGTATATATGGGCACAGCACAGTACTACTACTCCTATCCTGTATATATGGGCACAGCACAGTACTACTACTCCTATCCTGTATATATGTGCACAGCACAGTACTGCTACTCCTATCCTGTATATATGGGCACAGCACAGTACTACTACTCCTATCCTGTATATATGGACACAGCACAGTACTGCTACTCCTATCCTGTATATATGGGCACAGCACAGTACTACTACTCCTATCCTGTATGTATGAGCACAGCACAGTACTACTACTCCTATCCTGTATATATGAGCACAGCACAGTACTACTACTCCTATCCTGTATATATGGACACAGCACAGTACTACTACTCCTATCCTGTATATATGTTCACAGTACTACTACTCGTATCCTGTATATATGTGCACAGCACAGTACTACTACTCCTATCCTGTATCTATGTACACAGCACAGTACTACTACTCCTATCCTGTATATATGTTCACAGTACTACTACTCCTATCCTTTATATATGAGCACAGCACAGTACTACTTCTCCTATCCTGTATATATGTTCACAGTACTACTACTCCTATCCTGTATATATGTGCACAGCACAGTACTACTACTCCTATCCTGTATATATGGGCACAGAACAGTACTACTACTCCTATCCTGTATGTATGAGCACAGCACTACTACTCCTATCCTGTATGTATGAGCACAGTACTACTACTCCTATCCTGTATATATGGGCGCAGCACAGTACTACTACTCCTATCCTGTATCTATGTACACAGCACAGTACTACTACTCCTATCCTGTATATATGAGCACAGCACAGTACTACTACTCCTATCCTATATATATGAGCACAGCACAGTACTACTACTCCTATCCTGTATATATGGGCACAGCACAGTACTACTACTCCTATCCTGTATATATGGGCACAGTACTACTACTCCTATCCTGTATATATGGGCACAGCACATTACTACTACTCCTATCCTGTATATATGGGCACAGCACAGTACTACTACTCCTATCCTGTATATATGAGCACAGCACAGTACTACTACTCCTATCCTGTATATATGTTCACAGTACTACTACTCCTATCCTGTATATATGGGCACAGCACAGTACTACTACTCCTATCCTGTATATATGGGTACAGCACAGTACTACTACTCCTATCCTGTATATATGTGCACAGCACAGTACTACTACTCCTATCCTGTATATATGTGCACAGTACAGTACTACTACTCCTATCCTGTATATATGGGTACAGCACAGTACTACTACTCCTATCCTGTATATATGGGTAGAGCACAGTACTACTACTCCTATCCTGTATATATGGGCACAGTACTACTACTCCTATCCTGTATATATGGACACAGCACAGTACTACTTCTCCTATCCTGTATATATGGGCCTAGCACAGTACTACTTCTCCTACCCTGTATATATGGGCACAGCACAGTACTACTACTCCTATCCTGTATATATGGGCACAGCACAGTACTACTACTCCTATCCTGTATATATGGGCACAGCACAGTACTACTACTCCTATCCTGTATATATGTGCACAGCACAGTACTACTACTCCTATCCTGTGTATATGGGCACAGCACAGTACTACTACTCCTATCCTGTATATATGGGCACAGCACAGTACTACTACTCCTATCCTGTATATATGGGCTCAGCACAGTACTACTACTCCTATCCTGTATATATGGTTACAGCACAGTACTACTACTCCTATCCTGTATATATGGGCACAGCACAGTACTACTACTCCTATCCTGTATATATGGGCACAGCACAGTACTACTACTCCTATCCTAAATATATGGGCCAAGCACAGTACTACTTCTCCTATCCTGTATATATGGGCACAGTACAGGACTACTACTCCTATCCTGTATATATGGGCACAGTACTACTACTCCTATCCTGTATATATGGGCACAGTACTACTACTCCTATCCTGTATATATGGGCACAGTACAGTACTACTACTCCTATCCTGTATATATGAGCACAGCACAGTACTACTACTCCTATCCTGTATATATGGGCACAGCACAGGACTACTACTCCTATCCTGTATATATGGGCACAGTACTACTACTCCTATCCTGTATATATGTGCACAGTACTACTACTCCTATCCTGTATATATGAGCACCGCACAGTACTACTACTCCTATTCTGTATATATGTGCACAGTACAGTACTACTACTCCTATCCTGTATATATGGGTACAGCACAGTACTACTACTCCTATCCTGTATATATGTGCACAGCACAGTACTACTACTCCTATCCTGTATATATGGGCACAGCACAGTACTACTACTCCTATCCTGTATATATGGGCACAGCACAGTACTACTACTCCTATCCTGTATATATGTGCACAGCACAGTACTACTACTCCTATCCTGTGTATATGGGCACAGCACAGTACTACTACTCCTATCCTGTATATATGGGCACAGCACAGTACTACTACTCCTATCCTGTATATATGGGCTCAGCACAGTACTACTACTCCTATCCTGTATATATGGTTACAGCACAGTACTACTACTCCTATCCTGTATATATGGGCACAGCACAGTACTACTACTCCTATCCTGTATATATGGGCACAGCACAGTACTACTACTCCTATCCTAAATATATGGGCCCAGCACAGTACTACTTCTCCTATCCTGTATATATGGGCACAGTACAGGACTACTACTCCTATCCTGTATATATGGGCACAGTACTACTACTCCTATCCTGTATATATGGGCACAGTACTACTACTCCTATCCTGTATATATGGGCACAGTACAGTACTACTACTCCTATCCTGTATATATGAGCACAGCACAGTACTACTACTCCTATCCTGTATATATGGGCACAGCACAGGACTACTACTCCTATCCTGTATATATGGGCACAGTACTACTACTCCTATCCTGTATATATGTGCACAGTACTACTACTCCTATCCTGTATATATGAGCACCGCACAGTACTACTACTCCTATTCTGTATATATGTGCACAGTACAGTACTACTACTCCTATCCTGTATATATGGGTACAGCACAGTACTACTACTCCTATCCTGTATATATGTGCACAGCACAGTACTACTACTCCTATCCTGTATATATGTGCACAGTACAGTACTACTACTCCTATCCTGTATATATGGGTACAGCACAGTACTACTACTCCTATCCTGTATATATGGGTAGAGCACAGTACTACTACTCCTATCCTGTATATATGGGTACAGAACAGTACTACTACTCCTATCCTGTATATATGAGCACAGCACAGTACTACTACTCCTATCATGTATATATGAGCACAGCACAGTACTACTACTCCTATCCTGTATATATGGACACAGTTCTACTACTCCTATCCTGTATATATGGACACAGCACAGTACTACTCCTCCTATCCTGTATATATGGGCACAGCACAGTACTACTACTCCTATCCTGTATATATGGACACAGCACAGTACTACTCCTCCTATCCTGTATATATGGGCACAGCACAGTTCTACTACTCCTATCCTGTATATATGGGCACAGCACAGTACTACTACTCCTATCCTGTATATATGGGCACAGCACAGTACTACTACTCCTATCCTGTATATATGTGCACAGCACATTACTACTACTCCTATCCTGTATATAGGGGCACAGCACAGTACTACTTCTCCTATCCTGTATATACGGGCACAGCACTGTACTACTACTCCTATCCTGTATATATGAGCACAGCACAGTACTACTACTCCTATACTGTATATATGAGCACAGCACAGTACTACTACTCCTATCCTGTATATATGGGCACAGCACAGTACTACTACTCCTATCCTGTATATATGGGCACAGCACAGTACTACTACCCCCTCACACTCTCATACCTGCCCGGCAGGTGTCCCCCTCACACTCTCATACCTGCCCGGCAGGAGTCCCCCTCACACTCTCATACCTGTCCTGCAGGTGTCCCCCTCACACTCTCATACCTGCCCGGCAGATGTCCCCCTCACAGTCTCATACCTGCCCGGCAGGAGTCCCCCTCACACTCTCATACCTGCCCGGCAGGTGTCCCCCTCACACTCTCATACCTGCCCGGCAGGTGTCCCCCTCACACTCTCATACCTGCCCGGCAGGTGTCCCCTTCACACTCTCATACCTGCCCGGCAGGAGTCCCCCTCACACTCTCATACCTGCCCGGCAGGTGTCCCGCTCACACTCTCATACCTGCCCGACAGGTGTCCCCCTCACACTCTCATACCTGCCCGGCAGGAGTCCCCCTCACACTCTCATACCTGCCCGGCAGGTGTCCCCCTCACACTCTCATACCTGCCCGGCAGGTGTCCCCCTCACACTCTCATACCTGCCCGGCAGGTGTCCCCTTCACACTCTCATTCCTGCCCGGCAGGTGTCCCCCTCACACTCTCATACCTGCCCGGCAAGTGTCCTCCTCACACTCTCATACCTGCCTGGCAGTTGTCCCCCTTACACTCTCATTCCTGCCCGGCAGGTGTCCCCCTCACACTCTCATACCTGCCCGGCAAGTGTCCTCCTAACACTCTCATACCTGCCAGGCAGGTGTCCCCCTCACAGTCTCATACCTGCCTGGCAGGTGTCCTCCTCACAGTCTCATACCTGCCCGGCAGGTGTCCCCCTTACACTCTCATTCCTGCCCGGCAGGTGTCTCCCTCACACTCTCATACCTGCCCGGCAGGAGTCCCCCTTACACTCTCATTCCTGCCCGGCAGGTGTCCCGCTCACACTCTCATACCTGCCCGGCAGGAGTCCCCCTCACACTCTCATACCTGCCCGGCAGGTGTCCCCCTCACACTCTCATACCTGCCCGGCAGGTGTGCCCCTCACACTCTCATACCTGCCCGGCAGGAGTCCCCCTTACACTCTCATTCCTGCCCGGCAGGTGTCCCGCTCACACTCTCATACCTGCCCGGCAGGAGTCCCCCTCACACTCTCATACCTGCCCGGCAGGTGTCCCCCTCAGACTCTCATACCTGCCCGGCAGGTGTCCTTCTCACACTCTCATACCTGCCCGGCAGGTGTCCTCCTCACACTCTCATTCCTGCCCGGCAGGTGTCCCCCTTACACTCTCATTCCTGCCGGGCAGGTGTCCCCCTCACACTCTCATACCTGCCCGGCAGGTGTCCCCCTCACACTCTCATACCTGCCCGGCAGGTGTCCTCCTCATACTCTCATTCCTACCCGGCAGGTGTCCTCCTCACACTCTCATACCTACCCGGCAGATGTCCCCCTCACAGTCTCATTCCTGCCCAGCAGGTGTTACCCTCACACTCTCATGCCTGCCAGGCAGGTGTCCCCCTCACACTCTCATACCTGCCAGGCAGATGTCCCCCTCACAGTCTCATTCCTGCCCGGCAGGTATCCCCCTCACACTCTCATACCTGCCCGGCAGGTGTCCCCCTCACAGTCTCATACCTGCCCGGCAGGTGTCCTTCTCACACTCTCATACCTGCCCGGCAGGTGTCCTCCTCACACTCTCATACCTGCCCGGCAGGTGTCCTCCTCACACTCTCATACCTGCCAGGCAGGTGTCCCCCTCACAGTCTCATACCTGCCTGGCAGGTGTCCCCCTCACACTCTCATACCTGCCCGGCAGGTGTCCTCCTCATACTCTCATTCCTACCCGGCAGGTGTCCTCCTCACACTCTCATACCTACCCGGCAGATGTCCCCCTCACAGTCTCATTCCTGCCCAGCAGGTGTTACCCTCACACTCTCATGCCTGCCAGGCAGGTGTCCCCCTCACACTCTCATACCTGCCAGGCAGATGTCCCCCTCACAGTCTCATTCCTGCCCGGCAGGTATCCCCCTCACACTCTCATACCTGCCCGGCAGGTGTCCCCCTCACAGTCTCATACCTGCCCGGCAGGTGTCCTTCTCACACTCTCATACCTGCCCGGCAGGTGTCCTCCTCACACTCTCATACCTGCCCGGCAGGTGTCCTCCTCACACTCTCATACCTGCCAGGCAGGTGTCCCCCTCACAGTCTCATACCTGCCTGGCAGGTGTCCCCCTCACAGTCTCATACCTGCCTGGCAGGTGCATGTTTAATTAGGCTCCACCCAGTCTCCTCCCATTCACCTCCCACCTTCTTAACCCCTTGTAAAGCACTTACCTCTGTTATACATCACATTAATGCTGTTTATACGCTGAGGCTGCGGTCACATGGTGCGCTGTGTTTTTGCTTTTACAGGATAAAAAAAATACAGATAATTGTATACGATGAGGCGGAGACGATATAAACACAGGAGCGGCCGAAGTATCAGGGGGCAAATATATAACAAACTGCTAATAATACCAACTACATACACACGGGGATTACATTATTCATTACTGCTTCTTACTATTCCCCAGGGTGCAGTACTTGTTACTATGATACAGGGTGCAGCACTTGTTACTATTCCCCAGGGTGCAGTACTTGTTACTATTCCCCAGGGTGCAGTACTTGTTACTATTCCCCAGGGTGCAGTACTTGTTACTATTCCCCAGGGTGCAGTACTTGTCACTATTCTCCAGGGTGCAGTACTTGTTACTATTCCCCAGGGTGCAGTACTTGTCACTATTCTCCAGGGTGCAGTACTTGTTACTATTCCCAGGGTGCAGTACTTGTCACTATTCCCAGGGTGCAGTACTTGTCACTATTCCCCAGGGTGCAGTACTTGTTACTATTCCCCAGGATGCAGTACTTGTTACTATTCCCCAGGGTGCAGTACTTGTTACTATTCCCCAGGGTGCAGTACTTGTCACTATTCCCAGGGTGCAGTACTTGTTACTATTCCCCAGGGTGCAGTACTTGTTACTATTCCCCAGGGTGCAGTACTTGTTACTATTCTCCAGGGTGCAGTACTTGTCACTATTCCCAGGGTGCAGTACTTGTTACTATTCTCCAGGGTGCAGTACTTGTTACTATTCCCCAGGGTGCAGTACTTGTTACTATTCCCCAGGGTGCCGTACTTGTCACTATTCCCCAGGGTGCAGTACTTGTTACTATTCCCCAGGGTGCAGTACTTGTTACTATGATACAGGGTGCAGTACTTGTTACTATTCCCCAGGGTGCAGTACTTGTTTCTATTACCCAGGGTGCAGCACTTGTTATTATTCCCTAGGGTGCAGTACTTGTTACTATGATCCAGGGTGCAGTACTTATTACTATTCCCCAGGGTGCAGTACTTGTCACTATTCCCCAGGGTGCAGTACTTGTCACTATTCTCCAGGGTGCAGTACTTGTTACTATTCCCCAGGGTGCAGTACTTGTTACTATTCCCCAGGGTGCAGTACTTGTCACTATTCCCCAGGGTGCAGTACTTGTCACTATTCTCCAGGGTGCAGTACTTGTCACTATTCCCCAGGGTGCAGTACTTATTACTATTCCCCAGGGTGCAGTACTTGTTACTATTCCCCAGGGTGCAGTACTTGTCACTATTCCCCAGGGTGCAGTACTTGTCACTATTCTCCAGGGTGCAGTACTTGTTACTATTCCCCAGGGTGCAGTACTTGTTACTATTCCCCAGGGTGCAGTACTTGTCACTATTCTCCAGGGTGCAGTACTTGTTACTATTCCCCAGGGTGCAGTACTTGTCACTATTCCCCAGGGTGCAGTACTTGTTACTATTCCCCAGGGTGCAGTACTTGTTACTATTCCCCAGGGTGCAGTACTTGTTACTATTCCCCAGGGTGCAGTACTTGTTTCTATTACCCAGGGTGCAGCACTTGTTATTATTCCCTAGGGTGCAGTACTTGTTACTATGATCCAGGGTGCAGTACTTATTACTATTCCCCAGGGTGCAGTACTTGTTACTATTCCCCAGGGTGCAGTACTTGTAACTATGATCCAGGGTGCAGTACTTATTGTTATTCCCCAGGATGCAGTACTTGTTACTATTCCCCAGGGTGCAGTACTTGTTACTATTCCCTAGGGTGCAGTACTTGTTACTATTCCCCAGGATGCAGTACTTGTTACTATTTCCCAGGGTGCAGTACTTGTTACTATTTCCCAGGGTGCAGTACTTGTTACTATTCCCCAGGGTGCAGTACTTGTTACTATTTCCCAGGGTGCAGTACTTGTTACTATTTCCCAGGGTGCAGTACTTGTTACTATTTCCCAGGGTGCAGTACTTGTTACTATTTCCCAGGGTGCAGTACTTGTTACTATTCCCCAGGGTGCAGCACTTGTTACTATTCCCCAGGGTGCAGTACTTGTTACTATGATCCAGGGTGCAGTACTTGTTACTATTCCCCAGGATGCAGTACTTGTTACTATTCCCCAGGGTGCAGTACTTGTTACTATTTCCCAGGGTGCAGTACTTGTTACTATTCCCCAGGGTGCAGTACTTATTACTATTCCCAGGGTGCAGTTCTTGTCACTATTCCCAGGGTGCAGTACTTGTTACTATTCCCCAGGGTGCAGTACTTGTTACTATTCCCCAGGGTGCAGTACTTGTTACTATTCCCAGGGTGCAGTACTTGTTACTATTCCCCAGGGTGCAGTACTTGTTACTATTCCCCAGGATGCAGTACTTATTACTATTCCCAGGGTGCAGTACTTGTTACTATTCCCCAGGGTGCAGTACTTGTTACTATTCCCCAGGGTGCAGTACTTGTTACTATTCCCAGGGTGCAGTACTTGTTACTATTCCCCAGGGTGCAGTACTTGTTACTATTCCCCAGGGTGCAGTACTTGTTACTATTCCCCAAGGTGCAGTACTTGTTACTATTCCCTAGGGTGCAGTACTTGTTACTATTCCCCAAGGTGCAGTACTTATTACTATTCCCCAGGGTGCAGTACTTGTCACTATTCCCCAGGGTGCAGTACTTGTTACTATTCCCCAGGGTGCAGTACTTGTTACTATTCCCCAGGGTGCAGTACTTGTTACTATTCCCTAGGGTGCAGTACTTGTTACTATTCCCCAGGGTGCAGTACTTATTACTATTCTCCAGGGTGCAGTACTTGTCACTATTCCCCAGGGTGCAGTACTTGTTACTATTCCCTAGGGTGCAGTACTTGTTACTATTCCCCAGGGTGCAGTACTTATTACTATTCCCCAGGGTGCAGTACTTGTCAATATTCCCCAGGATGCAGTACTTGTTACTATTCCTCAGGGTGCAGTACTTGTTACTATTCCCCAGGATGCAGTACTTGTCAATATTCCCCAGGATGCAGTACTTGTTACTATTCCTCAGGGTGCAGTACTTGTTACTATTCCCCAGGGTGCAGTACTTGTCAATATTCCCCAGGATGCAGTACTTGTCACTATTCCCCAGGGTACAGTACTTGTTACTATTCCCCAGGGTGCAGTACTTGTTACTATTCTCAGGGTGCAGTACTTGTTACTATTCCCCAGGGTGCAGTACTTGTTACTATTCCCCAGGGTGCAGTACTTGTTACTATTCCCCAGGGTGCAGTACTTGTTACTATTCCCCAGGGTGCAGTACTTGTTACTATTCCCTAGGGTGCAGTACTTGTTACTATTCCCCAGGGTGCAGTACTTGTTACTATTCCCCAGGGTGCAGTACTTGTTACTATTCCCCAGGGTGCAGTACTTGTTACTATTCCCCAGGGTGCAGTACTTGTTACTATTCCCTATGGTGCAGTACTTGTTACTATTCCCCAGGGTGCAGTACTTATCACTATTCCCCAGGGTGCAGTACTTGATACTATTCCCTAGGGTGCAGTATTTGTTACTATTCCCCAGGGTGCAGTACTTGTTACTATTCCCCAGGGTGCAGTACTTGTTACTATTCCCCAGGGTGCAGTACTTGTTACTATTCCCTAGGGTGCAGTACTTGTTACTATTCCCCAGGGTGCAGTACTTGTTACTATGATACAGGGTGCAGTACTTGTCACTATTCCCCAGGGTGCAGTACTTGTTACTATTCCCTAGGGTGCAGTACTTGTTACTATTCCCCAGGGTGCAGTACTTATTACTATTCCCCAGGGTGCAGTACTTGTCAATATTCCCCAGGATGCAGTACTTGTTACTATTCCTCAGGGTGCAGTACTTGTTACTATTCCCCAGGATGCAGTACTTGTCAATATTCCCCAGGATGCAGTACTTGTTACTATTCCTCAGGGTGCAGTACTTGTTACTATTCCCCAGGGTGCAGTACTTGTCAATACTCCCCTGGATGCAGTACTTGTCACTATTCCCCAGGGTGCAGTACTTGTCAATTTTCCCCAGGATGCAGTACTTGTCACTATTCCCCAGGGTGCAGTACTTGTTACTATTCCCCAGGGTGCAGTACTTGTTACTATTCCCCAGGGTGCAGTACTTGTCACTATTCCCCAGGGTGCAGTATTGGTTACTATTCCCCAGGGTGCAGTACTTGTCACTATTCCCCAGGATGTAGTACACAGTACTACTACTCCTATCCTGTATATATGAGCACCGCACAGTACTACTACTCCTATTCTGTATATATGTGCACAGTACAGTACTACTACTCCTATCCTGTATATATGGGTACAGCACAGTACTACTACTCCTATCCTGTATATATGTGCACAGCACAGTACTACTACTCCTATCCTGTATATATGTGCACAGTACAGTACTACTACTCCTATCCTGTATATATGGGTACAGCACAGTACTACTACTCCTATCCTGTATATATGGGTAGAGCACAGTACTACTACTCCTATCCTGTATATATGGGTACAGAACAGTACTACTACTCCTATCCTGTATATATGAGCACAGCACAGTACTACTACTCCTATCATGTATATATGAGCACAGCACAGTACTACTACTCCTATCCTGTATATATGGACACAGTTCTACTACTCCTATCCTGTATATATGGACACAGCACAGTACTACTCCTCCTATCCTGTATATATGGGCACAGCACAGTACTACTACTCCTATCCTGTATATATGGACACAGCACAGTACTACTCCTCCTATCCTGTATATATGGGCACAGCACAGTTCTACTACTCCTATCCTGTATATATGGGCACAGCACAGTACTACTACTCCTATCCTGTATATATGTGCACAGCACATTACTACTACTCCTATCCTGTATATAGGGGCACAGCACAGTACTACTTCTCCTATCCTGTATATACGGGCACAGCACTGTACTACTACTCCTATCCTGTATATACGGGCACAGCACAGTACTACTACTCCTATACTGTATATATGAGCACAGCACAGTACTACTACTCCTATCCTGTATATATGGGCACAGCACAGTACTACTACTCCTATCCTGTATATATGGGCACAGCACAGTACTACTACCCCCTCACACTCTCATACCTGCCCGGCAGGTGTCCCCCTCACACTCTCATACCTGCCCGGCAGGAGTCCCCCTCACACTCTCATACCTGTCCTGCAGGTGTCCCCCTCACACTCTCATACCTGCCCGGCAGATGTCCCCCTCACAGTCTCATACCTGCCCGGCAGGAGTCCCCCTCACACTCTCATACCTGCCCGGCAGGTGTCCCCCTCACACTCTCATACCTGCCCGGCAGGTGTCCCCCTCACACTCTCATACCTGCCCGGCAGGTGTCCCCTTCACACTCTCATACCTGCCCGGCAGGAGTCCCCCTCACACTCTCATACCTGCCCGGCAGGTGTCCCGCTCACACTCTCATACCTGCCCGACAGGTGTCCCCCTCACACTCTCATACCTGCCCGGCAGGAGTCCCCCTCACACTCTCATACCTGCCCGGCAGGTGTCCCCCTCACACTCTCATACCTGCCCGGCAGGTGTCCCCCTCACACTCTCATACCTGCCCGGCAGGTGTCCCCTTCACACTCTCATTCCTGCCCGGCAGGTGTCCCCCTCACACTCTCATACCTGCCCGGCAAGTGTCCTCCTCACACTCTCATACCTGCCTGGCAGTTGTCCCCCTTACACTCTCATTCCTGCCCGGCAGGTGTCCCCCTCACACTCTCATACCTGCCCGGCAAGTGTCCTCCTCACACTCTCATACCTGCCAGGCAGGTGTCCCCCTCACAGTCTCATACCTGCCTGGCAGGTGTCCTCCTCACAGTCTCATACCTGCCCGGCAGGTGTCCCCCTTACACTCTCATTCCTGCCCGGCAGGTGTCTCCCTCACACTCTCATACCTGCCCGGCAGGAGTCCCCCTTACACTCTCATTCCTGCCCGGCAGGTGTCCCGCTCACACTCTCATACCTGCCCGGCAGGAGTCCCCCTCACACTCTCATACCTGCCCGGCAGGTGTCCCCCTCACACTCTCATACCTGCCCGGCAGGTGTGCCCCTCACACTCTCATACCTGCCCGGCAGGAGTCCCCCTTACACTCTCATTCCTGCCCGGCAGGTGTCCCGCTCACACTCTCATACCTGCCCGGCAGGAGTCCCCCTCACACTCTCATACCTGCCCGGCAGGTGTCCCCCTCAGACTCTCATACCTGCCCGGCAGGTGTCCTTCTCACACTCTCATACCTGCCCGGCAGGTGTCCTCCTCACACTCTCATTCCTGCCCGGCAGGTGTCCCCCTTACACTCTCATTCCTGCCGGGCAGGTGTCCCCCTCACACTCTCATACCTGCCCGGCAGGTGTCCCCCTCACACTCTCATACCTGCCCGGCAGGTGTCCTCCTCATACTCTCATTCCTACCCGGCAGGTGTCCTCCTCACACTCTCATACCTACCCGGCAGATGTCCCCCTCACAGTCTCATTCCTGCCCAGCAGGTGTTACCCTCACACTCTCATGCCTGCCAGGCAGGTGTCCCCCTCACACTCTCATACCTGCCAGGCAGATGTCCCCCTCACAGTCTCATTCCTGCCCGGCAGGTATCCCCCTCACACTCTCATACCTGCCCGGCAGGTGTCCCCCTCACAGTCTCATACCTGCCCGGCAGGTGTCCTTCTCACACTCTCATACCTGCCCGGCAGGTGTCCTCCTCACACTCTCATACCTGCCCGGCAGGTGTCCTCCTCACACTCTCATACCTGCCAGGCAGGTGTCCCCCTCACAGTCTCATACCTGCCTGGCAGGTGTCCCCCTCACACTCTCATACCTGCCCGGCAGGTGTCCTCCTCATACTCTCATTCCTACCCGGCAGGTGTCCTCCTCACACTCTCATACCTACCCGGCAGATGTCCCCCTCACAGTCTCATTCCTGCCCAGCAGGTGTTACCCTCACACTCTCATGCCTGCCAGGCAGGTGTCCCCCTCACACTCTCATACCTGCCAGGCAGATGTCCCCCTCACAGTCTCATTCCTGCCCGGCAGGTATCCCCCTCACACTCTCATACCTGCCCGGCAGGTGTCCCCCTCACAGTCTCATACCTGCCCGGCAGGTGTCCTTCTCACACTCTCATACCTGCCCGGCAGGTGTCCTCCTCACACTCTCATACCTGCCCGGCAGGTGTCCTCCTCACACTCTCATACCTGCCAGGCAGGTGTCCCCCTCACAGTCTCATACCTGCCTGGCAGGTGTCCCCCTCACAGTCTCATACCTGCCTGGCAGGTGCATGTTTAATTAGGCTCCACCCAGTCTCCTCCCATTCACCTCCCACCTTCTTAACCCCTTGTAAAGCACTTACCTCTGTTATACATCACATTAATGCTGTTTATACGCTGAGGCTGCGGTCACATGGTGCGCTGTGTTTTTGCTTTTACAGGATAAAAAAAATACAGATAATTGTATACGATGAGGCGGAGACGATATAAACACAGGAGCGGCCGAAGTATCAGGGGGCAAATGTATAACAAACTGCTAATAATACCAACTACATACACACGGGGATTACATTATTCATTACTGCTTCTTACTATTCCCCAGGGTGCAGTACTTGTTACTATGATACAGGGTGCAGTACTTGTTACTATTCCCCAGGGTGCAGTACTTGTTACTATTCCCCAGGGTGCAGTACTTGTTACTATTCCCCAAGGTGCAGTACTTGTTACTATTCCCTAGGGTGCAGTACTTGTTACTATTCCCCAGGGTGCAGTACTTGTTACTATTCCCCAGGGTGCAGTACTTGTTACTATTCCCAGGGTGCAGTACTTATTACTATTCCCCAGGGTGCAGTACTTGTCACTATTCCCCAGGGTGCAGTACTTGTTACTATTCCCCAGGGTGCAGTACTTGTCACTATTCCCCAGGGTGCAGTTCTTGTTACTATTCCCCAGGGTGCAGTACTTGTCACTATTCTCCAGGGTGCAGTACTTGTTACTATTCCCAGGGTGCAGTACTTGTCACTATTCCCAGGGTGCAGTACTTGTTACTATTCCCCAGGGTGCAGTACTTGTTACTATTCCCCAAGGTGCAGTACTTGTTACTATTCCCTAGGGTGCAGTACTTGTTACTATTCCCCAAGGTGCAGTACTTATTACTATTCCCCAGGGTGCAGTACTTGTCACTATTCCCCAGGGTGCAGTACTTGTTACTATTCCCCAGGGTGCAGTACTTGTCACTATTCCCCAGGGTGCAGTACTTGTTACTATTCCCCAGGGTGCAGTACTTGTCACTATTCCCCAGGGTGCAGTACTTGTTACTATTCCCCAGGGTGCAGTACTTGTTACTATTCCCCAGGGTGCAGTACTTGTTACTATTCCCCAGGGTGCAGTACTTGTTACTATTCCCCAGGGTGCAGTACTTGTTACTATTCCCTAGGGTGCAGTACTTGTTACTATTCCCCAGGGTGCAGTACTTATTACTATTCTCCAGGGTGCAGTACTTGTCACTATTCCCCAGGGTGCAGTACTTGTTACTATTCCCTAGGGTGCAGTACTTGTTACTATTCCCCAGGGTGCAGTACTTATTACTATTCCCCAGGGTGCAGTACTTGTCAATATTCCCCAGGATGCAGTACTTGTTACTATTCCTCAGGGTGCAGTACTTGTTACTATTCCCCAGGATGCAGTACTTGTCAATATTCCCCAGGATGCAGTACTTGTTACTATTCCTCAGGGTGCAGTACTTGTTACTATTCCCCAGGGTGCAGTACTTGTCAATATTCCCCAGGATGCAGTACTTGTCACTATTCCCCAGGGTACAGTACTTGTTACTATTCCCCAGGGTGCAGTACTTGTTACTATTCTCAGGGTGCAGTACTTGTTACTATTCCCCAGGGTGCAGTACTTGTTACTATTCCCCAGGGTGCAGTACTTGTTACTATTCCCCAGGGTGCAGTACTTGTTACTATTCCCCAGGGTGCAGTACTTGTTACTATTCCCTAGGGTGCAGTACTTGTTACTATTCCCCAGGGTGCAGTACTTGTTACTATTCCCCAGGGTGCAGTACTTGTTACTATTCCCCAGGGTGCAGTACTTGTTACTATTCCCCAGGGTGCAGTACTTGTTACTATTCCCTATGGTGCAGTACTTGTTACTATTCCCCAGGGTGCAGTACTTATCACTATTCCCCAGGGTGCAGTACTTGATACTATTCCCTAGGGTGCAGTATTTGTTACTATTCCCCAGGGTGCAGTACTTGTTACTATTCCCCAGGGTGCAGTACTTGTTACTATTCCCCAGGGTGCAGTACTTGTTACTATTCCCTAGGGTGCAGTACTTGTTACTATTCCCCAGGGTGCAGTACTTGTTACTATGATACAGGGTGCAGTACTTGTTACTATTCCCCAGGGTGCAGTACTTGTCACTATTCCCCAGGGTGCAGTACTTGTTACTATTCCCTAGGGTGCAGTACTTGTTACTATTCCCCAGGGTGCAGTACTTATTACTATTCCCCAGGGTGCAGTACTTGTCAATATTCCCCAGGATGCAGTACTTGTTACTATTCCTCAGGGTGCAGTACTTGTTACTATTCCCCAGGATGCAGTACTTGTCAATATTCCCCAGGATGCAGTACTTGTTACTATTCCTCAGGGTGCAGTACTTGTTACTATTCCCCAGGGTGCAGTACTTGTCAATACTCCCCTGGATGCAGTACTTGTCACTATTCCCCAGGGTGCAGTACTTGTTACTATTCCCCAGGGTGCAGTACTTGTCAATTTTCCCCAGGATGCAGTACTTGTCACTATTCCCCAGGGTGCAGTACTTGTTACTATTCCCCAGGGTGCAGTACTTGTTACTATTCCCCAGGGTGCAGTACTTGTCACTATTCCCCAGGGTGCAGTACTGGTTACTATTCCCCAGGGTGCAGTACTTGTCACTATTCCCCAGGATGCAGTACTTGTCAATATTCCCCAGGATGCAGTACTTGTTACTATTCCCCAAGATGCAGTACTTATCACTATTCCCCAGGGTGCAGTACTTGTCAATATTCCCCAGGATGCAGTACTTGTCACTATTCCCCAGGGTGCGGTACTTGTTACTATTCCCCAGGGTGCAGTACTTATTACTATTCCCCAGGGTGCAGTACTTGTTACTATTCCACAGGGTGCAGTACTTGTTACTATTCCCCAGGGTGCAGTACTTGTTACTATTCCCCAGGGTGCAGTACTTGTTACTATCCCCAGGATGCAGTACTTGTTACTATTCCCCAGGGTGCAGCACTTGTTACTATTCCCCAGGGTGCAGTACTTGTTACTATTCCCCAGGGTGCAGTACTTATTACTATTCCCCAGGGTGCAGTACTTGTTACTATTCCCCAGGGTGCAGTACTTGTAACTATTCCCCAGGGTGCAGTACTTGTCACTATTCCCCAGGGTGCAGTACTGGTTACTATTCCCCAGGGTGCAGTACTTGTCACTATTCCCCAGGGTGCAATACTTGTTACTATTCCCCAGGGTGCAGTACTTGTTACTATTCCCCAGGGTGAAGTACTTGTTACTATTCCCCAGTGTGCACTACCTGTTACTATTCCCCAGGGTGCAGTACTTGTTACTATTCCCCAGGGTGCAGTACTTGTTACTATTCCCCAGGGTGCAGTACTTATTACTATTCCCTAGGCTGCAGTACTTGTCACTATTCCCCAGGGTGCAGAACTTGTCACTATTCCCCAGGGTGCAGTACTTGTTACTATTCCCCAGGGTGCAGTACTTGTTACTATTCCCCAGGGTGCAGTACTTGTCACTATTCCTAAGGGTGCAGAACTTGTTACTTTTCCCCAGGGTGCAGTACTTGTCACTATTCCTCAGGGTGCAGTACTTGTCACTATTCCCCAGGGTGCAGTACTTGTTACTATTCCCCAGGGTGCAGTACTTGTCACTATTCCCCAGGGTGCAGAACTTGTCACTATTCCCCAGGGTGCAGAACTTGTCACTATTCCCCAGGGTGCAGTACTTGTCACTATTCCCCAGGGTGCAGAACTTGTTACTATTCCCCAGGGTGCGGTACTTGTCACTATTCCCCAGGGTGCAGAACTTGTCACTATTCCCCAGGGTGCAGTACTTGTTACTATCCCCCATGGTGCGGCACTTATTACTATTCCCCAGGGTGCAGTACTCGTCACTATTCCCCAGGATGCCGTAATTATTACTATTCCCAGGGTGCAGTACTTGTTACTATTCCCCAGGGTGCAGTACTTGTCACTATTCTCCAGGGTGCAGTACTTGTTACTATTCCCCAGGGTGCAGTACTTGTTACTATTCCCCAGGGTGCAGTACTTGTTACTATCCCCCATGGTGCAGTACTTGTTACTATTCCCCAGGGTGCAGTACTTGTCACTATTCCCCAAAGTGCAGTACTTGTCACTATTCCCCAGGGTGCGGTACTTGTTACTATTCCCCAGGGTGCAGTACTTGTTACTATTCCCCAGGGTGCAGTACTTGTTACTATTCCCCAGGGTGCAGTACTTATTACTATTCCCCAGGGTGCAGTACTTGTTACTATTCCCAGGGTGCAGAACTTGTCACTATTCCCCAGGGTGCAGTACTTATTACTATTCCCCAGGGTGCAGTACTTGTTACTATTCCACAGGGTGCAGTACTTGTTACTATTCCCCAGGGTGCAGTACTTGTTACTATTCCCCAGGGTGCAGTACTTGTTACTATTCCCCAGGATGCAGTACTTGTTACTATTCCCCAGGGTGCAGCACTTGTTACTATTCCCCAGGGTGCAGTACTTGTTACTATTCCCCAGGGTGCAGTACTTATTACTATTCCCCAGGGTGCAGTACTTGTTACTATTCCCCAGGGTGCAGTACTTGTAACTATTCCCCAGGGTGCAGTACTTGTCACTATTCCCCAGGGTGCAGTACTGGTTACTATTCCCCAGGGTGCAGTACTTGTCACTATTCCCCAGGATGCAATACTTGTTACTATTCCCCAGGGTGCAGTACTTATTACTATTCCCCAGGGTGCAGTACTTGTCACTATTCCCCAGGGTGCAGTACTTGTCACTATTCTCCAGGGTGCAGTACTTGTTACTATTCCCCAGGGTGCAGTACTTGTTACTATTCCCCAGGGTGCAGTACTTGTCACTATTCCCCAGGGTGCAGTACTTGTCACTATTCTCCAGGGTGCAGTACTTGTCACTATTCCCCAGGGTGCAGTACTTATTACTATTCCCCAGGGTGCAGTACTTGTTACTATTCCCCAGGGTGCAGTACTTGTCACTATTCCCCAGGGTGCAGTACTTGTCACTATTCTCCAGGGTGCAGTACTTGTTACTATTCCCCAGGGTGCAGTACTTGTTACTATTCCCCAGGGTGCAGTACTTGTCACTATTCTCCAGGGTGCAGTACTTGTTACTATTCCCAGGGTGCAGTACTTGTCACTATTCCCAGGGTGCAGTACTTGTCACTATTCCCCAGGGTGCAGTACTTGTTACTATTCCCCAGGGTGCAGTACTTGTTACTATTCCCCAGGGTGCAGTACTTGTTACTATTCCCCAGGGTGCAGTACTTGTCACTATTCCCCAGGGTGCAGTACTTGTTACTATTCCCCAGGGTGCAGTACTTGTTACTATTCCCCAGGGTGCAGTACTTGTTACTATTCCCCAGGGTGCAGTACTTGTTTCTATTACCCAGGGTGCAGCACTTGTTATTATTCCCTAGGGTGCAGTACTTGTTACTATGATCCAGGGTGCAGTACTTATTACTATTCCCCAGGGTGCAGTACTTGTTACTATTCCCCAGGGTGCAGTACTTGTAACTATGATCCAGGGTGCAGTACTTATTGTTATTCCCCAGGATGCAGTACTTGTTACTATTCCCCAGGGTGCAGTACTTGTTACTATTCCCTAGGGTGCAGTACTTGTTACTATTCCCCAGGATGCAGTACTTGTTACTATTTCCCAGGGTGCAGTACTTGTTACTATTTCCCAGGGTGCAGTACTTGTTACTATTCCCCAGGGTGCAGTACTTGTTACTATTTCCCAGGGTGCAGTACTTGTTACTATTTCCCAGGGTGCAGTACTTGTTACTATTTCCCAGGGTGCAGTACTTGTTACTATTTCCCAGGGTGCAGTACTTGTTACTATTCCCCAGGGTGCAGCACTTGTTACTATTCCCCAGGGTGCAGTACTTGTTACTATGATCCAGGGTGCAGTACTTGTTACTATTCCCCAGGGTGCAGTACTTGTTACTATTTCCCAGGGTGCAGTACTTGTTACTATTCCCCAGGGTGCAGTACTTATTACTATTCCCAGGGTGCAGTTCTTGTCACTATTCCCAGGGTGCAGTACTTGTTACTATTCCCCAGGGTGCAGTACTTGTTACTATTCCCCAGGGTGCAGTACTTGTTACTATTCCCAGGGTGCAGTACTTGTTACTATTCCCCAGGGTGCAGTACTTGTTACTATTCCCCAGGATGCAGTACTTATTACTATTCCCAGGGTGCAGTTCTTGTCACTATTCCCAGGGTGCAGTACTTGTTACTATTCCCCAGGGTGCAGTACTTGTTACTATTCCCCAGGGTGCAGTACTTGTTACTATTCCCAGGGTGCAGTACTTGTTACTATTCCCCAGGGTGCAGTACTTGTTACTATTCCCCAGGGTGCAGTACTTGTTACTATTCCCCAAGGTGCAGTACTTGTTACTATTCCCTAGGGTGCAGTACTTGTTACTATTCCCCAAGGTGCAGTACTTATTACTATTCCCCAGGGTGCAGTACTTGTCACTATTCCCCAGGGTGCAGTACTTGTTACTATTCCCCAGGGTGCAGTACTTGTCACTATTCCCCAGGGTGCAGTACTTGTTACTATTCCCCAGGGTGCAGTACTTGTCACTATTCCCCAGGGTGCAGTACTTGTTACTATTCCCCAGGGTGCAGTACTTGTTACTATTCCCCAGGGTGCAGTACTTGTTACTATTCCCCAGGGTGCAGTACTTGTTACTATTCCCCAGGGTGCAGTACTTGTTACTATTCCCTAGGGTGCAGTACTTGTTACTATTCCCCAGGGTGCAGTACTTATTACTATTCTCCAGGGTGCAGTACTTGTCACTATTCCCCAGGGTGCAGTACTTGTTACTATTCCCTAGGGTGCAGTACTTGTTACTATTCCCCAGGGTGCAGTACTTATTACTATTCCCCAGGGTGCAGTACTTGTCAATATTCCCCAGGATGCAGTACTTGTTACTATTTCTCAGGGTGCAGTACTTGTTACTATTCCCCAGGATGCAGTACTTGTCAATATTCCCCAGGATGCAGTACTTGTCACTATTCCCCAGGGTACAGTACTTGTTACTATTCCTCAGGGTGCAGTACTTGTCAATACTCCCCTGGATGCAGTACTTGTCACTATTCCCCAGGGTGCAGTACTTGTTACTATTCCCCAGGGTGCAGTACTTGTCAATTTTCCCCAGGATGCAGTACTTGTCACTATTCCCCAGGGTGCAGTACTTGTTACTATTCCCCAGGGTGCAGTACTTGTTACTATTCCCCAGGGTGCAGTACTTGTCACTATTCCCCAGGGTGCAGTACTGGTTACTATTCCCCAGGGTGCAGTACTTGTCACTATTCCCCAGGATGCAGTACTTGTCAATATTCCCCAGGATGCAGTACTTGTTACTATTCCCCAAGATGCAGTACTTGTCACTATTCCCCAGGGTGCAGTACTTGTCAATATTCCCCAGGATGCAGTACTTGTCACTATTCCCCAGGGTGCGGTACTTGTTACTATTCCCCAGGGTGCAGTACTTATTACTATTCCCCAGGGTGCAGTACTTGTTACTATTCCCCAGGGTGCAGTACTTGTTACTATTCCCCAGGGTGCAGTACTTGTTACTATTCCCCAAGGTGCAGTACTTGTTACTATTCCCTAGGGTGCAGTACTTGTTACTATTCCCCAGGATGCAGTACTTGTCAATATTCCCCAGGGTGCAGTACTTGTTACTATTCCTCAGGGTGCAGTACTTGTTACTATTCCCCAGGGTGCAGTACTTGTCAATACTCCCCTGGATGCAGTACTTGTCACTATTCCCCAGGGTGCAGTACTTGTTACTATTCCCCAGGGTGCAGTACTTGTCAATTTTCCCCAGGATGCAGTACTTGTCACTATTCCCCAGGGTGCGGTACTTGTTACTATTCCCCAGGGTGCAGTACTTATTACTATTCCCCAGGGTGCAGTACTTGTTACTATTCCACAGGGTGCAGTACTTGTTACTATTCCCCAGGGTGCAGTACTTGTTACTATTCCCCAGGGTGCAGTACTTGTTACTATCCCCAGGATGCAGTACTTGTTACTATTCCCCAGGGTGCAGCACTTGTTACTATTCCCCAGGGTGCAGTACTTGTTACTATTCCCCAGGGTGCAGTACTTATTACTATTCCCCAGGGTGCAGTACTTGTTACTATTCCCCAGGGTGCAGTACTTGTAACTATTCCCCAGGGTGCAGTACTTGTCACTATTCCCCAGGGTGCAGTACTGGTTACTATTCCCCAGGGTGCAGTACTTGTCACTATTCCCCAGGGTGCAATACTTGTTACTATTCCCCAGGGTGCAGTACTTGTTACTATTCCCCAGGGTGAAGTACTTGTTACTATTCCCCAGTGTGCACTACCTGTTACTATTCCCCAGGGTGCAGTACTTGTTACTATT
The DNA here is from genome assembly GCF_040894005.1 of Engystomops pustulosus. Taxonomy (NCBI): domain Eukaryota; kingdom Metazoa; phylum Chordata; class Amphibia; order Anura; family Leptodactylidae; genus Engystomops; species Engystomops pustulosus. The sequence goes on along the minus strand of NC_092414.1, from coordinate 226,373,300 downwards.
CCCCAGGGTGCAGTACTTGTTACTATTCCCCAGGGTGCAGTACTTATTACTATTCCCTAGGCTGCAGTACTTGTCACTATTCCCCAGGGTGCAGAACTTGTCACTATTCCCCAGGGTGCAGTACTTGTTACTATTCCCCAGGGTGCAGTACTTGTTACTATTCCCCAGGGTGCAGTACTTGTCACTATTCCCCAGGGTGCAGAACTTGTTACTTTTCCCCAGGGTGCAGTACTTGTCACTATTCCTCAGGGTGCAGTACTTGTCACTATTCCCCAGGGTGCAGTACTTGTTACTATTCCCCAGGGTGCAGTACTTGTCACTATTCCCCAGGGTGCAGAACTTGTCACTATTCCCCAGGGTGCAGAACTTGTCACTATTCCCCAGGGTGCAGTACTTGTCACTATTCCCCAGGGTGCAGAACTTGTTACTATTCCCCAGGGTGCGGTACTTGTCACTATTCCCCAGGGTGCAGAACTTGTCACTATTCCCCAGGGTGCAGTACTTGTTACTATCCCCCATGGTGCGGCACTTATTACTATTCCCCAGGGTGCAGTACTCGTCACTATTCCCCAGGATGCCGTAATTATTACTATTCCCAGGGTGCAGTACTTGTTACTATTCCCCAGGGTGCAGTACTTGTCACTATTCTCCAGGGTGCAGTACTTGTTACTATTCCCCAGGGTGCAGTACTTGTTACTATTCCCCAGGGTGCAGTACTTGTTACTATCCCCCATGGTGCAGTACTTGTTACTATTCCCCAGGGTGCAGTACTTGTCACTATTCCCCAAAGTGCAGTACTTGTCACTATTCCCCAGGGTGCGGTACTTGTTACTATTCCCCAGGGTGCAGTACTTGTTACTATTCCCCAGGGTGCAGTACTTGTTACTATTCCCCAGGGTGCAGTACTTATTACTATTCCCCAGGGTGCAGTACTTGTTACTATTCCCAGGGTGCAGAACTTGTCACTATTCCCCAGGGTGCAGTACTTATTACTATTCCCCAGGGTGCAGTACTTGTTACTATTCCACAGGGTGCAGTACTTGTTACTATTCCCCAGGGTGCAGTACTTGTTACTATTCCCCAGGGTGCAGTACTTGTTACTATTCCCCAGGATGCAGTACTTGTTACTATTCCCCAGGGTGCAGCACTTGTTACTATTCCCCAGGGTGCAGTACTTGTTACTATTCCCCAGGGTGCAGTACTTATTACTATTCCCCAGGGTGCAGTACTTGTTACTATTCCCCAGGGTGCAGTACTTGTAACTATTCCCCAGGGTGCAGTACTTGTCACTATTCCCCAGGGTGCAGTACTGGTTACTATTCCCCAGGGTGCAGTACTTGTCACTATTCCCCAGGATGCAATACTTGTTACTATTCCCCAGGGTGCAGTACTTGTTACTATTCCCCAGGGTGAAGTACTTGTTACTATTCCCCAGTGTGCACTACCTGTTACTATTCCCCAGGGTGCAGTACTTGTTACTATTCCCCAGGGTGCAGTACTTGTCACTATTCCCCAGGGTGTAGTACTTGTTACTATTCCCCAGGGTGCAGTACCTGTTACTATTACCCAGGGTGCAGTACTTGTCACTATTCCCCAGGGTGCAGTACTTGTCACTATTCCCCAGGGTGCAGTACTTGTTACTATTCCCCAGGGTGCAGTACTTATTACTATTCCCTAGGCTGCAGTACTTGTCACTATTCCCCAGGGTGCAGAACTTGTCACTATTCCCCAGGGTGCAGTACTTGTTACTATTCCCCAGGGTGCAGTACTTGTTACTATTACCCAGGGTGCAGTACTTGTCACTATTCCCTAGGGTGCAGTACTTGTTACTATTCCCCAGGGTGCAGAACTTGTTACTTTTCCCCAGGGTGCAGTACTTGTCACTATTCCTCAGGGTGCAGTACTTGTCACTATTCCCCAGGGTGCAGTACTTGTTACTATTCCCCAGGGTGCAGTACTTGTCACTATTCCCCAGGGTGCAGAACTTGTCACTATTCCCCAGGGTGCAGAACTTGTCACTATTCCCCAGGGTGCAGTACTTGTTACTATTCCCCAGGGTGCAGTACTTGTTACTATTCCCCAGGGTGCAGTACTTGTCACTATTCCCCAGGGTGCAGAACTTGTTACTATTCCCCAGGGTGCGGTACTTGTCACTATTCCCCAGGGTGCAGTACTTGTTACTATTCCCCAGGGTGCAGAACTTGTCACTATTCCCCAGGGTGCAGCACTTGTTACTATTCCCCAGGGTGCAGTACTTGTTACTATTCCCTAGGGTGCAGTACTTGTTACTATTCCCCAGTGTGCGGTATTTGTGTCTATTTCCCAGGGTGCAGCACTTGTTACTATTCCCTAGGGTGCAGTACTTGTTACTATTCCCCAGGATGCAGTACTTGTTACTATTCCCCAGGGTGCGGTCCTTGTCACTATTCCCCAGGGTGCAGTACTTGTTACTATTCCCTAGGGTGCAGTACTTGTTACTATTTCCCAGGGTGCAGAACTTGTTACTATTCCCCAGGCTGCAGTACTTGTTACTATTCCCCAGGGTGCAGTACTTGTAACTATTCCCCAGGGTGCAGTACTTGTCACTATTCCCCAGGGTGCAGTACTGGTTACTATTCCCCAGGGTGCAGTACTTGTCACTATTCCCCAGGGTGCAGTACTTGTTACTATTCCCCAGGGTGCAGTACTTGTCACTATTCCCCAGGGTGTAGTACTTGTCACTATTCCCCAGGGTGCAGTACCTGTTACTATTACCCAGGGTGCAGTACTTGTCACTATTCCCCAGGGTGCAGTACTTGTCACTATTCCCCAGGGTGCAGTACTTGTTACTATTCCCCAGGGTGCAGTACTTATTACTATTCCCTAGGCTGCAGTACTTGTCACTATTCCCCAGGGTGCAGAACTTGTCACTATTCCCCAGGGTGCAGTACTTGTCACTATTCCCCAGGGTGCAGAACTTGTTACTTTTCCCCAGGGTGCAGTTCTTATTACTATTCCCCAGGGTAAAGTACTTGTCACTATTCCCCAGGGTGCAGTACTTGTTACTATTCCCCAGGGTGCAGTACTTGTCACTATTCCCCAGGGTGCAGTACTTGTCACTATTCCCCAGGGTGCAGTACTTGTTACTATTCCCCAGGGTGCAGAACTTGTCACTATTCCCCAGGGTGCAGAACTTGTCACTATTCCCCAGGGTGCAGTACTTGTCACTATTCCCCAGGGTGCAGAACTTGTTACTATTCCCCAGGGTGCGGCACTTATTACTATTCCCCAGGGTGCAGTACTCGTCACTATTCCCCAGGATGCCGTAATTATTACTATTCCCAGGGTGCAGTACTTGTTACTATTCCCCAGGGTGCAGTACTTGTCACTATTCTCCAGGGTGCAGTACTTGTTACTATTCCCCAGGGTGCAGTGCTTGTCACTATTCCTCAGGGTGCAGTACTTGTTACTATTCCCCAGGGTGCAGTACTTGTCACTATTCTCCAGGGTGCAGTACTTGTTACTATTCCCCAGGGTGCAGTACTTGTTACTATTCCCCAGGGTGCAGTACTTGTCACTATTCTCCAGGGTGCAGTACTTGTTACTATTCCCCAGGGTGCAGTACTTGTTACTATTCCCCAGGGTGCAGTACTTGTTATTATTCCCCAGGGTGCAGTACTTGTCACTATTCCCCAGGGTGCAGAACTTGTCACTATTTCCCAGGGTGCAGAACTTGTCACTATTCCCCAGGGTGCAGTACTTGTCACTATTCCCCAGGGTGCAGAACTTGTCACTATTCCCCAGGGTGCAGAACTTGTCACTATTCCCCAGGGTGCAGTACTTGTCACTATTCCCCAGGGTGCAGTACTTGTTACTATTTCCCAGGGTGCAGTACTTGTTACTATTCCCCAGGGTGCAGTACTTGTTACTATTCCCCAGGGTGCAGTACTTGTTACTATTCCCCAGGGTGCAGTACTTGTTACTATTCCCCAGGGTGCAGTACTTGTTACTATTTCCCAGGGTGCAGTACTTGTCACTATTCCCCAGGGTGCAGTACTTGTCACTATTCCCCAGGGTGCGGCACTTATTACTATTCCCCAGGGTGCAGAACTTGTCACTATTCCCCAGGGTGCAGTACTTGTCACTATTCCCCAGGGTGCAGTACTTGTTACTATTCCCCAGGGTGCAGTACTTGTCACTATTCTCCAGGGTGCAGTAATTGTTACTATTCCCCAGGGTGCAGTACTTGTTACTATTCCCCAGGGTGCAGTACTTGTTACTATCCCCCATGGTGCAGTACTTGTTACTATTCCCCAGGGTGCAGTACTTGTCACTATTCCCCAGGGTGCAGTACTTGTTACTATTCCCCAGGGTGTGGTACTTGTTACTATGATCCAGGGTGCAGTACTTGTTACTATGATCCAGGGTGCAGTACTTGTTACTATTCCCCAGGGTGCAGTACTTGTTACTATGATCCAGGGTGCAGTACTTGTTACTATGATCCAGGGTGCAGTACTTGTTACTATTCCCCAGGGTGCAGTACTTGTTACTATTCCCCAGGGTGCAGTACTTGTTACTATGATACAGGGTGCAGTACTTGTTACTATTCCCCAGGGTGCAGTACTTGTTACTATTCCCCAGTGTGCGGTATTTGTGTCTATTTCCCAGGGTGCAGCACTTGTTACTATTCCCTAGGGTGCAGTACTTGTTACTATTCCCCAGGATGCAGTACTTGTTACTATTCCCCAGGGTGCAGTACTTGTTACTATAACCCAGGGTGTAGTACTTGTCACTATTTCCCAGGGTGCAGTACTTATTACTATTCCCCAGGGTGCAGTACTTATTACTATTCCCCAGGGTGCAGAACTTGTCACTATTCCCCAGGGTGCAGTACTTATTACTATTCACCAGGGTGCAGTACTTATTACTATTCCCCAGGGTGCAGAACTTATTACTATTCCCCAGGGTGCAGTACTTGTCACTATTCCCCAGGGTGCAGTACTTGTCACTATTCCCCAGGATGCAGTACTTGTTACTATTCCCCAGGGTGCAGCACTTGTTACTATTACCCAGGGTACAGCACTTGTTACTATTCCCCAGGGTGCAGTACTGGTTACTATTCCCCAGGGTGCAGTACTTGTCACTATTCCCCAGGGTGCAGTACTTGTTACTATTCCCCAGGGTGCAGTACTTGTCACTATTCCCCAGGGTGTAGTACTTGTCACTATTCCCCAGGGTGCAGTACCTGTTACTATTACCCAGGGTGCAGTACTTGTCACTATTCCCCAGGGTGCAGTACTTGTCACTATTCCCCAGGGTGCAGTACTTGTTACTATTCCCCAGGGTGCAGTACTTGTCACTATTCCCCAGGGTGCAGAACTTGTCACTATTCCCCAGGGTGCAGTACTTGTCACTATTCCCCAGGGTGCAGTACTTGTCACTATTCCCCAGGGTGCAGAACTTGTTACTTTTCCCTAGGGTGCAGTACTTATTACTATTCCCCAGGGTGCAGTACTTGTCACTATTCCCCAGGGTGCAGTACTTGTTACTATTCCCCAGGGTGCAGTACTTGTCACTATTCCCCAGGGTGCAGTACTTGTTACTATTCCCCAGGGTGCAGTTCTTGTCACTATTCCCCAGGGTGCAGTACTTGTTACTATTCCCCAGGGTGCAGTACTTGTTACTATTCCCCAGGGTGCAGTACTTGTCACTATTCCCCAGGGTGCAGAACTTGTCACTATTCCCCAGGGTGCAGAACTTGTCACTATTCCCCAGGGTGCAGTACTTGTTACTATTCCCCAGGGTGCAGTACTTGTTACTATTCCCCAGGGTGCAGTACTTGTTACTATTCCCCAGGGTGCAGTACTTGTTACTATTCCCCAGGGTGCAGTACTTGTTACTATTCCCCAGGGTGCAGCACTTGTTACTATTCCCCAGGGTGCAGTACTTGTTACTATTCCCCAGGGTGCAGTACTTGTTACTATTCCCCAGGGTGCAGTACTTGTCACTATTCCCCAGGGTGCAGAACTTGTTACTATTCCCCAGGGTGCGGCACTTATTACTATTCCCCAGGGTGCAGAACTTGTCACTATTCCCCAGGGTGCAGTACTTGTCACTATTCCCCAGGGTGCAGTACTTGTTACTATTCCCCAGGGTGCAGTACTTGTCACTATTCTCCAGGGTGCAGTACTTGTTACTATTCCCCAGGGTGCAGTACTTGTTACTATTCCCCAGGGTGCAGTACTTGTTACTATCCCCCATGGTGCAGTACTTGTTACTATTCCCCAGGGTGCAGTACTTGTCACTATTCCCCAAAGTGCAGTACTTGTTACTATTCCCCAGGGTGTGGTACTTGTTACTATGATCCAGGGTGCAGTACTTGTTACTATTCCCCAGGGTGCGGTATTTGTGTCTATTTCCCAGGGTGCAGCACTTGTTACTATTCCCTAGGGTGCAGTACTTGTTACTATTCCCCAGGATGCAGTACTTGTTACTATTCCCCAGGGTGCAGTACTTGTTACTATTCCCCAGGATGCAGTACTTGTTACTATTCCCCAGGGTGCGGTCCTTGTCACTATTCCCCAGGGTGCAGTACTTGTTACTATTCCCTAGGGTGCAGTACTTGTTACTATTTCCCAGGGTGCAGTACTTATTACTATTCCCCAGGGTGCAGTACTTATTACTATTCCCCAGGGTGCAGAACTTGTCACTATTCCCCAGGGTGCAGTACTTGTTACTATTCCCCAGGGTGCAGTACTTGTTACTATTCCCCAGGGTGCAGTACTTGTTACTATTCCCCAGGATGCAGTACTTGTTACTATTCCCCAGGGTGCGGTCCTTGTCACTATTCCCCAGGGTGCAGTACTTGTTACTATTCCCTAGGGTGCAGTACTTGTTACTATTTCCCAGGGTGCAGTACTTATTACTATTCCCCAGGGTGCAGTACTTATTACTATTCCCCAGGGTGCAGAACTTGTCACTATTCCCCAGGGTGCAGTACTTGTTACTATTCCCCAGGGTGCAGTACTTATTACTATTCCCCAGGGTGCAGTACTTATTACTATTCCCCAGGGTGCAGTACTTATTACTATTCCCCAGGGTGCAGTACTTGTTACTATTCCCCAGGGTGCAGTACTTGTTACTATTCCCCAGGATGCAGTACTTGTCACTATTCCCCAGGGTGCAGTACTTGTTCCTATTACCCAGGGTACAGCACTTGTTACTATTCCCCAGGGTGCAGTACTTGTCACTATTCCCCAGGGTGCAGTACTTGTTACTATTCCCCAGGGTGCAGTATTTGTTACTATTCCCCAGGGTGCAGTACTTGTTACTATTCCTCAGGGTGCAGTACTTGTCACTATTCCTCAGGGTGCAGTACTTGTCACTATTCCCCAGGGTGCAGTACTTGTTACTATTCCCCAGGGTGCAGTACTTGTCACTATTCCCCAGGGTGCAGTACTTATTACTATTCCCCAGGGTGCAGTACTTATTACTATTCCCCAGGGTGCAGAACTTGTCACTATTCCCCAGGGTGCAGTACTTGTCACTATTCCCCAGGGTGCAGTACTTGTTACTATCCCCCATGGTGCAGTACTTGTTACTATTCCCCAGGGTGCAGTACTTGTCACTATTCCCCAAAGTGCAGTACTTGTTACTATTCCCCAGGGTGTGGTACTTGTTACTATGATCCAGGGTGCAGTACTTGTTACTATTCCCCAGGGTGCGGTATTTGTTTCTATTTCCCAGGGTGCAGCACTTGTTACTATTCCCTAGGGTGCAGTACTTGTTACTATTCCCCAGGATGCAGTACTTGTTACTATTCCCCAGGGTGCAGTACTTGTTACTATTCCCCAGGGTGCGGTACTTGTCACTATTCCCTAGGGTGCAGTACTTGTTACAATTTCCCAGGGTGCAGTACTTGTCACTATTCCCCAGGGTGCAGTACTTGTTACTATTCCCTAGGGTGCAGTACTTGTTACAATTTCCCAGGGTGCAGTACTTGTCACTATTCCTCAGGGTGCAGTACTTGTCACTATTCCCCAGGGTGCAGTACTTGTTCCTATTACCCAGGGTACAGCACTTGTTACTATTTCCCAGGGTGCAGTACTTGTTACTATTCCCCAGGGTGCAGTACTTGTTACTATTCCCCAGGGTGCAGTACTTGTTACTATTCCCCAGGGTGCAGTACTTGTTACTATTCCCCAGGGTGCAGTACTTGTTACTATTCCCCAGGGTGCAGTACTTGTTACTATTCCCCAGGGTGCAGTACTTGTTACTATTCCTCAGGGTGCAGTACTTGTCACTATTCCTCAGGGTGCAGTACTTGTTACTATTCCCCAGGGTGCAGTACTTGTTACTATTCCCCAGGGTGCAGTACTTGTTACTATTCCCCAGGGTGCAGTACTTGTTACTATTCCCCAGGGTGCAGTACTTGTTACTATTCCCCATGGTGCAGTGCTTGTCACTATTCCCCAGGGTGCAGTACTTATTACTATTCCCCAGGGTGCAGTACTTATTACTATTCCCCAGGGTGCAGAACTTGTCACTATTCCCTAGGGTGCAGTACTTGTTACTATTCCCCAGGATGCAGTACTTGTTACTATTCCCCAGGGTGCAGTACTTGTTACTATTCCCCAGGGTGCGGTACTTGTCACTATTCCCTAGGGTGCAGTACTTGTTACAATTTCCCAGGGTGCAGTACTTGTCACTATTCCCCAGGGTGCAGTACTTGTTACTATTCCCTAGGGTGCAGTACTTGTTACAATTTCCCAGGGTGCAGTACTTGTCACTATTCCTCAGGGTGCAGTACTTGTCACTATTCCCCAGGGTGCAGTACTTGTTCCTATTACCCAGGGTACAGCACTTGTTACTATTTCCCAGGGTGCAGTACTTGTTACTATTCCCCAGGGTGCAGTACTTGTTACTATTCCCCAGGGTGCAGTACTTGTTACTATTCCCCAGGGTGCAGTACTTGTTACTATTCCCCAGGGTGCAGTACTTGTTACTATTCCCCAGGGTGCAGTACTTGTTACTATTCCTCAGGGTGCAGTACTTGTCACTATTCCTCAGGGTGCAGTACTTGTTACTATTCCCCAGGGTGCAGTACTTGTTACTATTCCCCAGGGTGCAGTACTTGTTACTATTCCCCAGGGTGCAGTACTTGTTACTATTCCCCAGGGTGCAGTACTTGTTACTATTCCCCATGGTGCAGTGCTTGTCACTATTCCCCAGGGTGCAGTACTTATTACTATTCCCCAGGGTGCAGTACTTATTACTATTCCCCAGGGTGCAGAACTTGTCACTATTCCCCAGGGTGCAGTACTTGTCACTATTCCCCAGGGTGCAGTACTTATTACTATTCCCCAGGGTGCAGTACTTATTACTATTCCCCAGGGTGCAGTACTTATTACTATTCCCCAGGGTGCAGTACTTGTTACTATTCCCCAGGGTGCAATACTTGTTACTATTCCCCAGGGTGCAGTACTTGTTACTATTCCCCAGGGTGCAGTACTTGTCACTATTCCTCAGGGTGCAGTACTTGTTACTATTCCCCAGGGTGCAGTACTTGTCACTATTTCCCAGGGTGCAGTACTTGTTACTATTCCCCAGGGTGCAGTACTTGTCACTATTCCCCAGGGTGCAGTACTTATTACTATTCCCCAGGGTGCAGTACTTGTCACTATTCCCCAGGGTGCAGTACTTGTTACTATCCCCCATGGTGCAGTACTTGTTACTATTCCCCAGGGTGCAGTACTTGTCACTATTCCCCAAAGTGCAGTACTTGTTACTATTCCCCAGGGTGTGGTACTTGTTACTATGATCCAGGGTGCAGTACTTGTTACTATTCCCCAGGGTGCGGTATTTGTTTCTATTTCCCAGGGTGCAGCACTTGTTACTATTCCCTAGGGTGCAGTACTTGTTACTATTCCCCAGGATGCAGTACTTGTTACTATTCCCCAGGGTGCAGTACTTGTTACTATTCCCCAGGGTGCGGTACTTGTTACTATTCCCCAGGGTGCGGTACTTGTCACTATTCCCTAGGGTGCAGTACTTGTTACAATTTCCCAGGGTGCAGTACTTGTCACTATTCCCCAGGGTGCAGTACTTGTTACTATTCCCTAGGGTGCAGTACTTGTTACAATTTCCCAGGGTGCAGTACTTGTCACTATTCCTCAGGGTGCAGTACTTGTCACTATTCCCCAGGGTGCAGTACTTGTTCCTATTACCCAGGGTACAGCACTTGTTACTATTTCCCAGGGTGCAGTACTTGTTACTATTCCCCAGGGTGCAGTACTTGTTACTATTCCCCAGGGTGCAGTACTTGTTACTATTCCCCAGGGTGCAGTACTTGTTACTATTCCCCAGGGTGCAGTACTTGTTACTATTCCCCAGGGTGCAGTACTTGTTACTATTCCCCAGGGTGCAGTACTTGTTACTATTCCTCAGGGTGCAGTACTTGTCACTATTCCTCAGGGTGCAGTACTTGTTACTATTCCCCAGGGTGCAGTACTTGTTACTATTCCCCAGGGTGCAGTACTTGTTACTATTCCCCAGGGTGCAGTACTTGTTACTATTCCCCAGGGTGCAGTACTTGTTACTATTCCCCATGGTGCAGTGCTTGTCACTATTCCCCAGGGTGCAGTACTTATTACTATTCCCCAGGGTGCAGTACTTATTACTATTCCCCAGGGTGCAGAACTTGTCACTATTCCCCAGGGTGCAGTACTTGTCACTATTCCCCAGGGTGCAGTACTTATTACTATTCCCCAGGGTGCAGTACTTATTACTATTCCCCAGGGTGCAGTACTTATTACTATTCCCCAGGGTGCAGTACTTGTTAGTATTCCCCAGGGTGCAATACTTGTTACTATTCCCCAGGGTGCAGTACTTGTTACTATTCCCCAGGGTGCAGTACTTGTCACTATTCCTCAGGGTGCAGTACTTGTTACTATTCCCCAGGGTGCAGTACTTGTCACTATTTCCCAGGGTGCAGTACTTGTTACTATTCCCCAGGGTGCAGTACTTGTCACTATTCCCCAGGGTGCAGTACTTATTACTATTCCCCAGGGTGCAGTACTTATTACTATTCCCCAGGGTGCAGTACTTGTTACTATTCCCCAGGGTGCAGTACTTGTCACTATTCCCCAGGGTGCAGTACTTGTCACTATTCCCCAGGGTGCAGTACTTGTTACTATTCCCCAGGGTGCAGAACTTGTCACTATTCCCCAGGGTGCAGTACTTGTCACTATTCCCCAGGGTGCAGTACTTGTCACTATTCCCCAGGGTGCAGTACTTGTCACTATTCCCCAGGGTGCAGTGCTTGTTACTATTCCCCAGGGTGCAGTACTTGTTACTATTCCCCAGGGTGCAGTACTTGTCACTATTCCCCAGGGTGCAGTACTTGTTACTATTCCCCAGGATGCAATACTTGTTACTATTCCCCAGGGTGCAGTACTTGTTACTATTCCCCAGGGTGCAGTACTTGTTACTATCCCCCAGGATGCACTACTTGTTACTATTCCCCAGGGTGCAGTACTTGTTACTATTCCCCAGGGTGCAGTACTTGTTACTATTCCCCAGGGTGTAGTACTTGTCACTATTCCCCAGGGTGCAGTACTTGTTACTATTCCCCAGGGTGCAGTACTTGTCACTATTCCCCAGGGTGCAGTACTTGTCACTATTCCCCAGGATGCAGTACTTATTACTATTCCCAGGGTGCAGTACTTGTCACTATTCCCCAGGGTGCAGTACTTGTCACTATTCCCCAGGGTGCAGTACTTGTTACTATTCCCCAGGATGCAATACTTTTTTACTATTCCCCAGGGTGCAGTACTTGTTACTATTCCCCAGGGTGCAGTACTTGTTACTATTCCCCAGGATGCAATACTTGTTACTATTCCCCAGGGTGCAGTACTTGTTACTATTCCCCAGGGTGCAGTACTTGTTACTATTCCCCAGGGTGCAGTACTTGTCACTATTCCCCAGGGTGCAGTACTTGTCACTATTCCCCAGGGTGCAGTACTTGTTACTATTCCCCAGGGTGCAGTACTTGTTACCATTCCCCAGGGTGCAGTACTTGTTACTATTCCCCAGGGTGCAGTACTTGTTACTATTCCTCAGGGTGCAGTACTTGTTACTATTTCCCAGGGTGCAGTACTTGTTACTATTTCCCAGGGTGCAGTACTCGTTACTATTCCCCAGGGTGCAGTACTTGTTATTATTCCCCAGGGTGCAGTACTTGTTACTATTTCCCAGGGTGCAGTACTCGTTACTATTCCCCAGGGTGCAGTACTTGTTATTATTCCCCAGGGTGCAGTACTTGTTACTATTACCCAGGATGTAGTACTTGTTACTATTCCCCAGGGTGCAGTACTTTTTACTATCCCCAGGGTGCAGTACTTGTTACTATTCCCCAGGGTGCAGTACTTGTTACTATGATCCAGGGTGCAGTACTTGTTACTATTACCCAGGATGCAATACTTGTTACTATTCCCCAGTGTGCAGTACTTGTTACTATTCCCCAGGGTGAAGTACTTGTTACTATTCCCCAGTGTGCACTACCTGTTACTCTTACCCTGGGTGCAGTACTTGTTACTATTCCCCAGGGTGCAGTACTTGTCACTATTCCCCAGGGTGCAGTACTTGTCACTATTCCCCAGGGTGCAGTACTTGTTGCTATTCCCCAGGGTGCAGTACTTGTTACCATTCCCCAGGGTGCAGTACTTGTTACTATTCCCCAGGGGGCAGTATTTGTTACTATTCCTCAGGGTGCAGTACTTGTAACTATTCCCCAGGGTGCAATACTTGTAACTATTCCCCAGGGTGCAGTACTTTTCACTATTCCCCAGGGTGCGGTACTTGTCACTATTCCCCAGGGTGCAGTACTTGTTACTATTCCCCAGGGTGCAGTACTTGTTACTATTCCCCAGGGGGCAGTACTTTTCACTATTCCCCAGGGTGCAGTACTTGTTACTATTTCCCAGGGTGCAGTACTCGTTACTATTCCCCAGGGTGCAGTACTTGTTATTATTCCCCAGGGTGCAGTACTTGTTACTATTACCCAGGATGCAGTACTTGTTACTATTCCCCAGGGTGCAGTACTTCTCACTATTCCCCAGGGTGCAGTACTTGTTACTATTCCCCAGGGTGCAGTACTTGTTACTATGATCCAGGGTGCAGTACTTGTTACTATTACCCAGGATGCAATACTTGTTACTATTCCCCAGTGTGCAGTACTTGTTACTATTCCCCAGGGTGAAGTACTTGTTACTATTCCCCAGTGTGCACTACCTGTTACTCTTACCCTGGGTGCAGTACTTGTTACTATTTCCCAGGGTGCAGTACTTGTAACTATTCCCCAGGGTGCAGTACTTATTACTATTCCCCAGGGTGCAGTACTTGTTACTATTTCCCAGGGTGCAGTACTCGTTACTATTCCCCAGGGTGCAGTACTTGTTATTATTCCCCAGGGTGCAGTACTTGTTACTATTACCCAGGATGCAGTACTTGTTACTATTCCCCAGGGTGCAGTACTTCTCACTATTCCCCAGGGTGCAGTACTTGTTACTATTCCCCAGGGTGCAGTACTTGTTACTATTCCCCAGGGTGCAGTACTTGTTACTATTACCCAGGATGCAATACTTGTTACTATTCCCCAGTGTGCAGTACTTGTTACTATTCCCCAGGGTGAAGTACTTGTTACTATTCCCCAGTGTGCACTACCTGTTACTCTTACCCTGGGTGCAGTACTTGTTACTATTCCCCAGGGTGCAGTACTTGTTACTTGTGACTTATGGGGGGGCAGTGTGCCTTATGGTGGGGACAGGGTGCCTAATGGGGGGGCAGTGTGCCTTATGTGGGGGCAGTGTGCCTTATGGGGGGTAGTGTGTCTTATAGGGGGGCAGTGTGCCTTATGTGGGTGGACAGTGTGCCTTATGGGGGGGCAGTGTGCCTTATGTGGGTGGACAGTGTGCCTTATGGGGGGGCAGTGTGCCTTATGTGGGTGGACAGTGTGCCTTATGGGGGGCATTGTGTCTTATAGGGGGGCACTGTTCCTTATGTGGGGGGACAGTGTGCCTTATGGCGGGCAGTGTGCCTTATGTGGGTGGACAGTGTGCCTTATGGGGGGCATTGTGTCTTATAGGGGGGCACTGTTCCTTATGTGGGGGGACAGTGTGTCTTATGGCGGGCAGTGTGCCTTATGTGGGTGGACAGTGTGCCTTCTGGGGGAGTCAGTGTGGCGCTGGGATGTGAATTTCCTGAAAAGGGGCCCACTAAGGCTCTGCCACCCAGGGGCCTTTTTAAACCTGGAGCCGGTCCTGCCTGGACAAATGTCTGCCTGGATAATTGGACGTGGTTGGGTTGTGATGTCTACTCCTCGGTTCTGTATGCGGCTGACCTTAGAGCTTTGGATTTCCGGTTGGGTAGTTCTAGCGATTATTCTGCGGGTTTAGAGGAGCTCATTCTGCAGGTCACAGAACTATTTTATGTTTTCTGGGAGGAACATTGGGGGTGAAATAGTCGCCCTCATTGGCTCAGCTGGTCGTGTCCTGGTGGGAGCTGCAGCTCGTGTTTCCTGAGGAGAACCGTTTTTTGGATAATATTGAGGGGTAGGTACATGGATGATGTCCTCCTGCTTTACAGGGGCGATGTATCTGCCATATCCTTCACCACATCAAACAGAATGAATGTAACCTCAGGGTCTATAACTGGAGCTGAACATATTGTCACACATAAGGATCGCAACACCTTGCTCCAGAGAAAACCTCGAATTCCCTACTGAAAACAGGCCCAAAAGCAACAAACCCGTCTTGTCCTTCATTCAGTCCAGTTTTATAGAATTATACACATAGACACCAGAAAACATCAGAAGAGACCAGAAGACATCGGAAAATCCAGAAGACACCAGAAGATATCAGAAGATTCCAGAAGACACCAGAAAACACCAGAAGACACCAGAAGACATCAGAAGACATCAGAAGACACCAGAAGACATCAGAATACATCAGAAGACTCCAGAAGACACCAGAAGACATCAGAATACATCAGAAGACTCCAGGAGACACCAGGAGACATCAGAAGACTCCAGAAGACATCAGAAGACACCAGAAAACACCAGAAGACACCAGAAGACTCCAGAAGACATCAGAAGACTCCAGAAGACATCAGAATACATCAGAAGACTCCAGAAGACACCAGAAGACTCCAGAAGACATCAGAAGACTCCAGAAGACATCAGAAGACTCCAGAAGACACCAGAAGACATCAGAAGACTCCAGAAGACACCAGAAGACATCAGAATACACCAGAAGATTCCAGAAGACACCAGAAAACACCAGAAGACACCAGAAGACACCAGAAGACTCCAGAAGACATCAGAAGACTCCAGAAGACATCAGAATACATCAGAAGACTCCAGAAGACACCAGAAGACATCAGAATACATCAGAAGACTCCAGAAGACACCAGAAGACATCAGAAGACTCCAGAAGACATCAGAAGACACCAGAAAACACCAGAAGACACCAGAAGACACCAGAAGACTCCAGAAGACATCAGAAGACTCCAGAAGACACCAGAAGACATCAGAATACATCAGAAGACTCCAGAAGACACCAGAAGACACCAGAAGACTCCAGAAGACATCAGAAGACTCCAGAAGACACCAGAAGACATCAGAATACATCAGAAGACTCCAGAAGACACCAGAAGACATCAGAAGACTCCAGAAGACATCAGAAGACACCAGAAAACACCAGAAGACACCAGAAAACCCCAGAATACATCAGAAGACTCCAGAAAACATCAGAAGAGACCAGAAGACATCAGAAAATCCAGAAGACACCAGAAGACATCAGAATACATCAGAAGACTCCAGAAGACACCAGAAGACACCAGAAGACTCCAGAAGACATCAGAAGACTCCAGAAGACACCAGAAGACATCAGAATACATCAGAAGACTCCAGAAGACACCAGAAGACATCAGAAGACTCCAGAAGACATCAGAAGACACCAGAAAACACCAGAAGACACCAGAAAACCCCAGAATACATCAGAAGACTCCAGAAAACATCAGAAGAGACCAGAAGACATCAGAAAATCCAGAAGACACCAGAAGATATCAGAGGACTCCAGAAGACACCAGAAAACACCAGAAGATATCAGAGGACTCCAGAAGACACCAGAAGACTCCAGAATACATCAGAAGACACCAGAAGACTCCAGAGGTCACCAGAAAACATCAGAAGACACCAGAAGACATTGGAAAATCCAGAAAACACCAGAAGATATCAGAGGACTCCAGAAGACACCAGAAGACCCCAGAATACATCAGAAGACACCAGAAGACACCAGAGGACATCAGAAGACACCAGAAGAGACCAGAAGACATTAGAAAATCCAGAAAACACCAGAAGATATCAGAGGACTCCAGAAGACACCAGAAAACACCAGATGACTCCAGAAGACACCAGAAAACATCAGAAGACACCAGAAGACACCAGAGGTCACCAGAAAACAACAGAAGAGACCAGAAGACACCAGAAGACACCAGAAGACCCCAGAAGACTTCTAAAGACACCAGAAGACCCCAGAAGACATCAGAAGACACCAGAGGACACCAGAAAACATCAGAAGAGACCAGAAGACATCGGAAAATCCAGAAGACACCAGAAGATATCAGAAGATTCCAGAAGACACCGGGAGACACCAGAAGACTCCAGAAGAGTTGTATTAAACAATAAGGTGTACGGGATAACCCTCTTACACGCCATGGCGGTTATTTATCATAAGGCGGCTCTTGGGACACTGTCTTTTGTGTTTAGTTATGAAAAGAGCTAAATTTGGCAAAAAATGTGAAAAATTCTTTATTTTCAAAGTTTTAAATTCTCTACTTTTGATGCAGATAGTCATAGCAGCCAAATAAATTCATAACTTACATTTCCTAAATATCTGCTTTATGTTGAATGTTTTTTTCAGATTCCACGTATTTTACTAGAATGTTATGAGGCTCAGAATTTGGGGCCATTTTTCACCTCTTTTGGAAAATCACCAAACCCTGTGTTTATTGGGAGCTGTTCAGATGACTGTGAGAGGCCAAAATAATTGTAAGACTCGTAAATGACCCCATCATGGAAGCTGCACCCCTCAATATATGAGAACGCACAACTAAGAAGTTTGTTAACCCTTTAGATGTTTTACAGGGGTTAAAACAAAATGGAGGTGCGGTCTACAAATTTGTAATAATTTTTTGACACTACGTTCATTTTGGGTGGAAAATTAAACATTTGCAATGGATTAATTGAAAAAATGCTCCACAAAGTTTGATCCCCAATTCCTCCCGAATGCCGATGCCCCATATGTGGTGGTGACTGCTGTATGGGGGGCGCACAGTCGGGCATAGAATGGGAGGAGCTATCCAGTGCAGATTTGCATTGTCACAATGTACAGGCTGTAATTTTTTTCTTTTTTTTAATGGGGACCTCTAGGGGCTTTTTTTTTTGCCACGTGAGATGCACTTATGTGATTCATAATTTTGGGGCATCTGTAGCTGATTGGTGACATGGTATTAACTCTTTGTTGGTGAAGGAAATTAAAATCATCAATTTTTAGGGGTTTTTTTTGGCCGTTTACAATACCAATTTTCCCAATTTTACTGAATAAAAACTAATTTGGAGAAAAATCTTTTAGCATCACCGACTTTTCAACTTTTTTATTTTTCGGCTGAAGAATCTGGTGAAGGACTTCTTTTTTTGCGAGAAGAGTTGTGCTTTTTAGTCTCTTATTTTAGATTGTGTAACATTTTTTTAAAGGTATAAATTAAAAATTATCTTTATTTTTCAGAACATTTTTTGTGTTTTTTTTGCCGTGTGGGTCCAGTAAGTATTCTGTTTTATTATGAAGATTGTTACGGACGCTGCAATACCAAATATGTGGGGGTTTTTGTGTATTTGTGTTTTTTATACTTTATAAAGTGTTTGTCTGGGAAAGGGACATTTTAGTGCCAATTTTTTACTTATGCATACTTGACCTTGAACCAGCGATGCTCTGCTGCTCTGCTGCTCTGGTGCTCTGATTCTCTGCTGCTCTGCTGCTCTGATGCTCTGATTCTCTGATTCTCTGCTGCTCTGCTGCTCTGATTCTCTGCTGCTCTGATTCTCTGCTGCTCTGATGCTCTGATTCTCTGCTGCTCTGATTCTCTGCTGCTCTGCTGCTCTGCTGCTCTGGTGCTCTGATTCTCTGCTGCTCTGCTGCTCTGATTCTCTGATTCTCTGCTGCTCTGCTGCTCTGATTCTCTGCTGCTCTGATTCTCTGCTGCTCTGCTGCTCTGATTCTCTGATGCTCTGATTCTCTGCTGCTCTGATGCTCTGATGCTCTGATTCTCTGATGCTCTGATTCTCTGATGCTCTGATTGCTGCTCTGATTCTCTGATGCTCTGATTCTCTGCTGCTCTGATTCTCTGCTGCTCTGATGCTCTGCTGCTCTGCTGCTCTGATGCTCTGCTGCTCTGATTCTCTGCTGCTCTGATTCTCTGCTGCTCTGCTGCTCTGATTCTCTGCTGCTCTGATGCTCTGATTCTCTGATGCTCTGATTCTCTGATGCTCTGATTCTCTGCTGCTCTGATTCTCTGATGCTCTGATTCTCTGATGCTCTGATTGCTGCTCTGATTCTCTGATGCTCTGATGCTCTGATTCTCTGATGCTCTGATGCTCTGATGCTCTGATTCTCTGCTGCTCTGATTCTCTGCTGCTCTGATTCTCTGATGCTCTGATTCTCTGCTGCTCTGATTCTCTGATGCTCTGATTCTCTGATGCTCTGATTCTCTGATTCTCTGAGGCTCTGATTATCTGATGCTCTGATGTTCTGATTCTCTGCTGCTCTGATTCTCTGATACTCTGATGCTCTGATTCTCTGATGCTCTGATTCTCTGATGCTCTGATTCTCTGATGCTCTGATTCTCTGATGCTCTGATTCTCTGATGCTCTGATTATCTGATGCTCTGATTCTCTGCTGCTCTGATTCTCTGATACTCTGATACTCTGATGCTCTGATTCTCTGATGCTCTGATTCTCTGATGCTCTGATTCTCTGATGCTCTGATTCTCTGATTCTCTGATGCTCTGATTATCTGATGCTCTGATGCTCTGATTCTCTGCTGCTCTGATGCTCTGATTCTCTGCTGCTCTGATTCTCTGATGCTCTGATTCTCTGATGCTCTGATCGCTGGGTCAAGTCCGATACACTGCTGTACAATACTGATGTATATACTAATGCGTTGTAAAGTGTCCGGCGGTGCAGACGCATGCGCAGACAGATTACAGTCACACCCAGAGGGGGTCTGACTGCAGAAGAGATCGGGCAATCCGATGGATTGGGGGAAGACCCTTACATGCCACAGTCATGCTTGACTGCGGTGTGTAAGGGGTTAATACTCGTGATCGGAGCCGGCTCTGACCGCGAGTGTTAGAGCACGGTGTCAGCTGTTACTATATGGAGGACGTTATAGAACGTCCCTGTGCGGGAAGTATCTTCCTGCGGGGGTGTACTGTAACGACCTAGTGCGCGTAGGGGTTAATAAATGTTCTCATGATCTATTTACTGTCTGGCATTTTCTTTTCAAAAAGTCTCCAAAAAGTCTCAAAATGGATAAAAAGTCTCAGCACACAGACAGCAGGGACTGGAGGAAGTTTGAGACTTTTTATGAGACTTTTTGCTGGAGTCCCAGGTCCTGTCTCCGCTCTGCACGTTGCGGCACTCAGGGGTTTTAGGTTTACACCGGATTAATGAAGAGGCGGGAATAGTCTGTATTGTCTGTGCTCGTGATTTTTATTGGTTAGTTGTGTTTTTAAAGGTAAAGTTTTTCTCTAACTTTCTTTTTCTAATTTTCCGCTCATTTCCCTGTATTATAATTGGGCGTTGTCCTTCTTTCAGTTCTTGTTGAGCATTGGTCCAGGAAGAAACGTTGATGTTTTACTTGTTGCGCAGACGCATTTCACGTCTCCCAGTATTATTGCATTAAATGTTTCTTATCATGTGAGCAAAATGCTGTTATGATGTCATAGACACATGATTTGCTAGGGCCACGCCCCCATTGTCAGGTGGTAAATGCTATATGCTCTTGTTATATTCTGTTATCCATGACTACGCTACGTGCGAAACGCGTTGGTGACTACAATGTCCAAGTTCTAAAAGATGTTTAAATAAAGAAAGTTGGAGCACAAAGTCCTGGAGGATCGGAGCCGCTCCGCGTGGGAAACGCGTCTCCGGTGGAGGGAATGTCCGTGGTCTCAGAGCTGGATACCCTCTCATTGCTTGTATCCTACGATGGAGATTGGATAATCGCTCTTCATATCATGAACCTAAACGTTTCTCTTCCAATTCTCTTTGATGTTTCTGTAACATTTCTATGTATCTTATTGGAGACGTCTCGTTTGTAGCTCGGCGCCAGGTGGACGCCATAACTGATACTATTCTATGTATTCCCTGTGTCGCTGTGTCAATTACATGTTTCACCAGTCACGCGGCTCCGTCAGGGGGTCTGGGCTATGTGTATATATAGATAGTTGGTGGAGCAGTGAGCATAGCATAGCAGGACATATAACGTAGCGTCGCACAGGTAAGCATGACTGTGGTGAGACTTAGGGGTGCAGCCACAATGTCTCACTGCCGGCTGCACAAGATTACGTGACAGTGCAAGTGCAAGAAGTGCCGAGAGCCGGTGACATCACCAGGAGAAGGGACAGAACGAACCTGCAGGCGTGCATAATTATCTGAGGTACACGGAATCGGCAGGGGGGCATAGGTAGAGCCCCAGAGCCTCATCTACATGTATTATACAATCCTTTTTTTAACTTAACTACAGGCAGTCCCCAGGTAACATACAGATTCAGTTCCATAGGCTTATTCTTAAGTTGAATTTCTATGTAAGTCGGAACTGTATATTTTATAATTGTAGCAACAGGACATTCTGCGTCCTGGTGTTACTACTCGCTCTCTCCTGTCTGTGTTTTATGGTGTGACTATTTTGTCTTTTCCTGTATGTGTCCTATGGTGTGACTACTTTGTCTTCTCCTGTCTGTGTCCTATGGTGTGACTACTCTCTCTCTTGTGTCTGTGTCCTATGGTGTGACTACTTTGTCTTCTCCTGTCTGTGTCCTATGGTGTGACTACTTTGTCTTCTCCTGTCTGTGTCTTATGGTGTGACTACTCTCTCTCTTGTGCCTGTGTCCTATGGTGGGACTACTTTGTCTTCTCCTGTCTGTGTCTTATGGTGTGACTACTCTCTCTCTTGTGCCTGTGTCCTATGGTGTGACTACTTTGTCTTCTCCGGCCTGTGTCCTATGGTGTGACTACTTTGTCTTCTCCTCTCTGTGTCTTATGGTGTGACTACTTTGTCTTCTCCTCTCTGTGTCCTATGGTGTGACTACTCTCATTCTTGTGTCTGTGTCCTATGGTGTAACTACTCTCTCTCTTGTGTCTGTGTCCTATGGTGTGACTACTTTGTCTTCTCCTGTCTGTGTCCTATGGTGTGACTACTTTGTCTTCTCCTGTCTGTGTCTTATGGTGTGACTACTCTCTCTCTTGTGCCTGTGTCCTATGGTGGGACTACTTTGTCTTCTCCTGTCTGTGTCTTATGGTGTGACTACTCTCTCTCTTGTGCCTGTGTCCTATGGTGTGACTACTTTGTCTTCTCCTGTCTGTGTCCTATAGTGTGACTACTTTGTCTTTTCCTCCCTCTGTCCTATGTCATAACTACTCGTTCTCTCCTCTTTGTGTCATATCATTGTCTTCCTTGTAGTTCTGTACATTCTTTTGATAGTTACATCAGCAGCTGCGGAGTCGGTGAGATCAGGTAACATCATTGTGGCTCCAAATATAATATTGACTTTAGTAGTTGCCAAGACTTTACAATGGTTGTGTTTCTCCATACGAGCTCAGTATATAATAACTCCTGGGCGGGGGGGGGGGGGGTAACATTACCGCATACAGGTGGGGCAGGACGGTGGCTCCCATCCAGGAGAGACTTGTATTCAAGCTGCTGGGAGGTTCTTGGCTTTTCTCCAGTCATGGAGTCTCTTTTCTGAGGTCCTGTGTGATATCCACCTTCAGCTGCAGCGGGACGGGGCCCAGTAAGTTTATAAGATCCTTTGCAAATTCAAGCGAACCTGTCAGCAGGATTGTCATTATCAGCTGCTGACAGGTTCCAGTAGCCTACACTATGCTGGTATTAAAATGCCTTTTCTGCTTTCCGAATCATTGAAATCAGTCGTTTTTATAAGATTTGCGTTAAATCTCTGACTTTCCAGAAGCCTTGACAAGACAAGGAATGATAGACAAACCCAAAAGAAAAGACTCCCAATTGTGGACAGCGCTGTCATTACATCTCATCAGTGCAGTATAGTCATGGACATAGATCAGGAAGGAATTTAAAGGGAACCTGTCATCAGAAATTGGCCTAATAAACCACAAACAGCTGCTACATCATGTTTCTTTCCTCCGTGGCATCGCCCAGAAAATCATCTTCATGTTAATTGGCTGTATAAAGTCAGGGAGGTGGAGAGTAACACTGAAGTCAAGTTCTCCCACCTCTGAGCACCTCCTCCCCTGTGATTGACATCATGCGCCGGACTCCAGGAGATCTGGTCATATGATGTCTCTGAACGCAGGACCATAAATCACAGTGATGGAGCATTCAGAAAAAGGGAGAGCTTGACTTCAGTGTTACTCTCCGCCTCCTTGACTTCATTACACCAATTTACATCTCACTTCAAAGTTGATGATGTCACCAGACCGTGAAAGAGACGTCATCTAGAAGCCGCTGGACAATATACTGCTAGTGGTTTTTATGCCAATGCCTGATGACAGGTTCCCTTTAAAGAGAAACTATAAGCTCATTATTTTCTCTTTTATATGCGTCACCCAAAATCCCAGGGGGAAGGAAAGGGGCAAAGGATTGTGGAGAAGAAAAACAAAAGAACCTGAGGACGACAGGGGAGTCTAGAGGAGGAGGAGGAGGGACAGAGGAGTCTAGAGGAGGAGGAGGAGGGACAGAGGAGTCTAGAGGAGGAGGAGGAGGGACAGAGGAGTCTAGAGGAGGAGGAGGAGGGACAGAGGAGTCTGGAGAAGGAGGGGGACAGAGGAGTCTGGAGAAGGAGGAGGACAGAGGAGTCTGGAGAAGGAGGAGGACAGAGGAGTCTGGAGAAGGAGGAGGACAGAGGAGTCTGGAGAAGGAGGAGGACAGAGGAGTCTGGAGAAGGAGGAGGACAGAGGAGTCTGGAGAAGGAGGAGGACAGAGGAGTCTGGAGAAGGAGGAGGACAGAGGGGTCTGGAGAAGGAGGAGGACAGAGGGGTCTGGAGAAGGAGGAGGACAGAGGGGTCTGGAGAAGGAGGAGGACAGAGGAGTCTGGAGAAGGAGGAGGACAGAGGAGTCTGGAGAAGGAGGAGGACAGAGGAGTCTGGAGAAGGAGGAGGACAGAGGAGTCTGGAGAAGGAGGGGGACAGAGGAGTCTGGAGAAGGAGGAGGACAGAGGAGTCTGGAGAAGGAGGACAACAGAGGGGTCTGGAGGTGGACCTGAATCTGAAGAAGGACTGAGGAGCTTAGAGTGGAGCCTGAGGGGACAGAAGAATATGAAGTAGAAAGAGGAGTCTGCAGGAGAGGGTCATTGGAGCCAGGAGAGGACAGAGGAGTCTGCAGGAGAGGGTCAGTGGAGCCAGGAGAGGACAGAGGAATCGGCAGAACAGGGTCAGTGGAGCAAGGAGAGGACAGAGGAATCTGCAGAACAGGGTCAGTGGAGCAAGGAGAGGACAGAGGAATCTGCAGAACAGGGTCAGTGGAGCAAGGTGAGGACAGAGGTGAGGACAGAGGTGACTGCAGGAGAGGGTCAGTGTAGGCAGCAGAGGAGTCTGCAGAAGAGGTTCAGTGGAGCCCGGAGAGGACAGAGGAGTCTGCAGGAGAGGGTCAGAGGAATCTGCAGGAGAGGGTCAGAGGAATCTGCAGATTCCTCTGAATCTGCAGAAGAGGGTCAGTGGAGCCAGGATAGGTCAGAGGAGTCTGCAGGAGAGGGTCAGTGGAGCAAGGAGAGGACAGAGGAATCTGCAGGAGAGGGTCAGTGGAGCCAGGAGAGGACAGAGGAATCTGCAGGAGAGGGTCAGTGGAGCCAGGAGAGGACAGAGGAATCTGCAGGAGAGGGTCAGTGAAGCCCGAAGAGGACAGAGGAGTCTGCAGGAGAGGGTCAGTGAAGCCAGGAGAGGACAGAGGAGTCTGCAGGAGAGGGTCAGTGGAGCCAGGAGAGGACAGAGGAGTCTGCAGGAGAGGGTCAGTGGAGCCAGGAGAGGACAGAGGAGTCTGCAGGAGAGGGTCAGTGGAGCCAGGAGAGGACAGAGGAATCTGCAGAAGAGGGTCAGTGGAGCCAGGAGAGGACAGAGGAATCTGCAGAAGAGGGTCAGTGGAGCCCGGAGAGAACAGAGGAGTCTGCAGGAGAGGGTCAGTGGAGCCCGGAGAGAACAGAGGAGTCTGAAGGAGAGGGTCAGAGGAATCTGCAGAAGAGGATCAGAGGAATCTGCAGAAGAGGATCAGAGGAATCTGCAGAAGAGGGTGAGTGGAGCATGGTAAGGACAGAGGTAACTGCAGGAGAGGGTCAGTGGAGGCAGCAGAGGAGTTTGCAGGAGAGGGTCAGTGGAGCCAGGAGAGGACAGAGGAGTCTGGAGGAGGAGGATGACGACAGAGGGGTGTAGAGGAGGAGGACGACAGAGAGGTCTGGAGTCGAGGGTCAGTGGAGCCAGGAGAGGACAGAGGAATGTGCAGAACAGGGTCAGTGGAGCCAGGAGAGGACAGAGGAGTCTGCAGGAGAGGGTCAGAGGAGGCAGCAGAGGAGTCTTTAGGAGAGGGTCAGTGGAGCCAGGAGAGGACAGAGGAGTCTGCAGGAGAGGGTCAGTGGAGCCAGGAGAGGACAGAGGAATCTGCAGGAGAGGGTCAGTGGAGCCAGGAGAGGACAGAGGAATCTGCAGGAGAGGGTCAGTGGAGCCAGGAGAGGACAGAGGAGTCTGAAGGAGAGGGTCAGTGGAGCCAGGAGAGGACAGAGGAATCTGCAGGAGAGGGTCAGTGGAGCCAGGAGAGGACAGAGGAGTCTGCAGGAGAGGGTCAGTGGAGCCAGGAGAGGACAGAGGAGTCTGAAGGAGAGGGTCAGTGGAGCCAGGAGAGGACAGAGGAGTCTGCAGGAGAGGGTCAGTGGAGCCAGGAGAGGACAGAGGAGTCTGAAGGAGAGGGTCAGTGGAGGCAGCAGAGGAGTCTATAGAAGAGGTTCAGTGGAGCCAGGAGAGGACAGAGGAATCTGCAGAACAGGGTCAGTGGAGCAAGGTGAGGACAGAGGTGACTGCAGGAGAGGGTCAGTGTAGGCAGCAGAGGAGTCTGCAGAAAAGGTTCAGTGGAGCCCGGAGAGGACAGAGGAGTCTGCAGGAGAGGGTCAGAGGAATCTGCAGGAGAGGGTCAGAGGAATCTGCAGATTCCTCTGAATCTGCAGAAGAGGGTCAGTGGAGCCAGGAGAGGACAGAGGAGTCTGCAGAAGAGGTTCAGTGGAGCCCGGAGAGGACAGAGGAGTCTGCAGGAGAGGGTCAGAGGAATCTGCAGATTCCTCTGAATCTGCAGAAGAGGGTCAGTGGAGCCAGGAGAGGACAGAGGAGTCTGCAGGAGAGGGTCAGTGGAGCCCGGAGAGAACAGAGGAGTCTGCAGGAGAGGGTCAGTGGAGCCAGGAGAGGACAGAGGAGCCAGGAGAGGACAGAGGAGTCTGCAGAAGAGGTTCAGTGGAGCCCGGAGAGGACAGAGGAGTCTGCAGGAGAGGGTCAGAGGAATCTGCAGATTCCTCTGAATCTGCAGAAGAGGGTCAGTGGAGCCAGGAGAGGACAGAGGAGTCTGCAGGAGAGGGTCAGTGGAGCCCGGAGAGAACAGAGGAGTCTGCAGGAGAGGGTCAGTGGAGCCCGGAGAGGACAGAGGAGTCTGAAGGAGAGGGTCAGAGGAATCTGCAGAAGAGGATCAGAGGAATCTGCAGAAGAGGGTGAGTGGAGCATGGTAAGGACAGAGGTAACTGCAGGAGAGGGTCAGTGGAGGCAGCAGAGGAGTTTGCAGGAGAGGGTCAGTGGAGCCAGGAGAGGACAGAGGAGTCTGCAGGAGAGGGTCAGAGGAGGCAGCAGAGGAGTCTTTAGGAGAGGGTCAGTGGAGCCCGGAGAGAACAGAGGAGTCTGAAGGAGAGGGTCAGAGGAATCTGCAGAAGAGGATCAGAGGAATCTGCAGAAGAGGGTCAGTGGAGCCAGGAGAGGACAGAGGAGTCTGCAGGAGAGGGTCAGTGGAGCCCGGAGAGGACAGAGGAGTCTGAAGGAGAGGGTCAGAGGAATCTGCAGAAGAGGATCAGAGGAATCTGCAGAAGAGGGTGAGTGGAGCATGGTAAGGACAGAGGTAACTGCAGGAGAGGGTCAGTGGAGGCAGCAGAGGAGTTTGCAGGAGAGTGTCAGTGGAGCCAGGAGAGGACAGAGGAGTCTGCAGGAGAGGGTCAGAGGAGGCAGCAGAGGAGTCTTTAGGAGAGGGTCAGTGGAGCCCGGAGAGAACAGAGGAGTCTGAAGGAGAGGGTCAGAGGAATCTGCAGAAGAGGATCAGAGGAATCTGCAGAAGAGGGTCAGTGGAGCCAGGAGAGGACAGAGGAATCTGCAGGAGAGGGTCAGTGGAGCCAGGAGAGGACAGAGGAGTCTGAAGGAGAGGGTCAGTGGAGCCAGGAGAGGACAGAGGAATCTGCAGGAGAGGGTCAGTGGAGCCAGGAGAGGACAGAGGAGTCTGCAGGAGAGGGTCAGTGGAGCCAGGAGAGGACAGAGGAGTCTGCAGGAGAGGGTCAGTGGAGCCAGGAGAGGACAGAGGAGTCTGCAGGAGAGGGTCAGTGGAGCCAGGAGAGGACAGAGGAGTCTGAAGGAGAGGGTCAGTGGAGGCAGCAGAGGAGTCTATAGAAGAGGTTCAGTGGAGCCAGGAGAGGACAGAGGAATCTGCAGAACAGGGTCAGTGGAGCAAGGTGAGGACAGAGGTGACTGCAGGAGAGGGTCAGTGTAGGCAGCAGAGGAGTCTGCAGAAGAGGTTCAGTGGAGCCCGGAGAGGACAGAGGAGTCTGCAGGAGAGGGTCAGAGGAATCTGCAGGAGAGGGTCAGAGGAATCTGCAGATTCCTCTGAATCTGCAGAAGAGGGTCAGTGGAGCCAGGAGAGGACAGAGGAGTCTGCAGGAGAGGGTCAGTGGAGCCAGGAGAGGACAGAGGAATCTGCAGAAGAGGGTGAGTGGAGCATGGTAAGGACAGAGGTAACTGCAGGAGAGGGTCAGTGGAGGCAGCAGAGGAGTTTGCAGGAGAGGGTCAGTGGAGCCAGGAGAGGACAGAGGAGTCTGGAGGAGGAGGATGACGACGACAGAGGGGTCTAGAGGAGGAGGACGACAGAGAGGTCTGGAGTCGAGGGTCAGTGGAGCCAGGAGAGGACAGAGGAGTCTGCAGGAGAGGGTCAGAGGAGGCAGCAGAGGAGTCTTTAGGAGAGGGTCAGTGGAGCCAGGAGAGGACAGAGGAGTCTGCAGGAGAGGGTCAGTGGAGCCCGGAGAGAACAGAGGAGTCTGAAGGAGAGGGTCAGTGGAGCCCGGAGAGGACAGAGGAGTCTGAAGGAGAGGGTCAGAGGAATCTGCAGAAGAGGATCAGAGGAATCTGCAGAAGAGGGTGAGTGGAGCATGGTAAGGACAGAGGTAACTGCAGGAGAGGGTCAGTGGAGGCAGCAGAGGAGTTTGCAGGAGAGGGTCAGTGGAGCCAGGAGAGGACAGAGGAGTCTGGAGGAGGAGGATGACGACGACAGAGGGGTCTAGAGGAGGAGGACGACAGAGAGGTCTGGAGTCGAGGGTCAGTGGAGCCAGGAGAGGACAGAGGAGTCTGCAGGAGAGGGTCAGAGGAGGCAGCAGAGGAGTCTTTAGGAGAGGGTCATTGGAGCCAGGAGAGGACAGAGGAGTCTGCAGGAGAGGGTCAGTGGAGCCAGGAGAGGACAGAGGATTCTGCAGGAGAGGGTCAGTGGAGCCAGGAGAGGACAGAGGAGTCCTCAGTAGAGGGTGAGTGGAGCCAGGAGAGGACAGAGGATTCTGCAGGAGTGGTTTCCATTGTCATTGTCCGTTCCCTCATATCATTTCCATAGGACAGGGGGTAACGCGTTTTTATCGACCCCTGTGTGACTACTCTACACTATCCCCACTAGAGGCTGGACTGATGGGGAGAAAATAATGAGGACCTTCCATGAGACACAACTTTATTTATTCGTGACACATGAGCAGCACCTTTTCTTGGCGGGTGCTCTGAATTTATGGTTCATTATCTGTGGTGGAACAAAGTGTCCCTGGACAGACCGCCTGCTAGGATTGGGTTCTACATGAGGTTTTCCTAATCTAGACGTTCCTCACATTTTCCATCTCCATCACTCTTCTTCTGGCTGCTTGGACTAGTATGTTGTCGGAGGGTAGACTGGATAGGCTTGAGGTTGCATTGGAGCAGTCATCATGGTGGTCTGGGCTGTCAGAAAGGTGACCGGCTGCTTTTGCTTTTTGATCTCACGAGCCATCTGGCACCAGGAGCAGGAGAAGCACCAGTAGAGCATGCAGCAGTCATCGCAGATGGAGCCCTGTATGGAGAGAGGCATCGCAAGATGACAACATGGCTGGACCAAGTCTACTCCATCTCCCAATGAGACATCTAGAGCAGGTCACAGGCCCACCATGACTTTGATCATACTCACTCTTATATGATATCGTTCCCGGACAGCAGCTCGCATTGCCATGGAAATTGGAGGGCAACACAAAGCACTTCCCGTGTATGCGAGACATCCAGGCTCCAGGAGTGGGAGGCAGAGACATTCTCCAAAATCACTGACCGTCTTACACTGAAAACATGGCAAACACCAGAAAGCGCAGCAGCCTGGAATCAGGGCAAGGAAGAGACGCTCAGTGCAAGGATTCGAGACACCTCCCACTAAACCCACCGCCAGCTGAACCTGCACTGAACCCGACCCAACAATATCCTATGACCCAAACTCCTTAGAACAAAAGCACCTACACTCCAACCAGCTAACCCAGACCACCAATCCAAGCGTGACCTCCTCGTACTTACATATTCCCATGTCATCGCAACAGTCACAGGTCCCCGAGCCCCACTCATTTGTGTTCATATGGGCCAAGGTCACAGCTTGGCCAACTGGTACCGGCTGCACCGCCACCGTTTGCATAGGGATTCCCTGCATGGTTCTAGGAAAGAAAATAAGTATGGAAGACATGAAAATGCAGTCTACAGCGCGGTATGATCAATGGAGACACCAAAACCTGACGCCACATGGGAGAACATTTATCCAGTAGGTGCCCCTGTCCCAGCAGTTACTAGTCTCCTGCACCTCTTCGATCACTGGTCATAGGATCACGGTCATGTTATGGCTCATTACAATATTACTATGGATCCAATAGAAGCTACTCCTGTCCTTCCATCATCTACCCCCAGGGCATTACTCAGTAACAGTAGAGCGCTGTCCCTTTAAGCCCAGCTGTAGTCTGCAGTTCTCACAGTGTGACCTCTCGCATAGTACCGCTATCATACCAGCAGCACACACCTTGTTACCATCACAAAACCTATTTATACTTCTTATCTTCTGGAGCCACTCACAGTCTCTACGGAAAGGCACAGAAACGTACAGTCACCAATTCCATATCAGCCGGAAGACAGGATCCCATTCTGAAATATCTGGTCCTCCACCATTTAATCTCCATCAATTCTCCCCAGTGTCTGGTCCTCCATCATCTGATCCCTAGTGCGTAGTAACTGGTCCTCCACCATCTAATCCCCTCTATGTAGTGATCACAAATACTCCTCAGTGTCTGGTCCTCCACCATCTAACCCCCTCTATGTAGTGATCACCAATACTCCTCAGTATCTGGTCCTCCACCATCTAATCCCCTCTATGTAGTGATCACAAATACTCCTCAGTGTCTGGTCCTCCACCATCTAATCCTCTCTATGTAGTGATCACCAATACTCCTCAGTGTCTGGTCCTCCACCATCTAATCCCCTCTATGTAGTGATCACCAATACTCCTCAGTGTCTGGTCCTCCACCATCTAATCCCCTCTATGTAGTGATCACCAATACTCCTCAGTATCTGGTCCTCCACCATCTAATACCCTCTATGTAGTGATCACCAATACTCCTCAGTATCTGGTCCTCCACCATCTAATCCCCTCTATGTAGTGATCACCAATACTCCTCAGTATCTGGTCCTCCACCATCTAATACCCTCTATGTAGTGATCACCAATACTCCTCAGTATCTGGTCCTCCACCATCTAATCCCCTCTATGTAGTGATCACCAATACTCCTCAGTGTCTGGTCCTCCACCATCTAATCCCCTCTATGTAGTGATCACCAATACTCCTCAGTGTCTGGTCCTCCACCATCTAATCCCCTCTATGTAGTGATCACCAATACTCCTCAGTGTCTGGTCCTCCACCATCTAATCCCCTCTATGTAGTGATCACCAATACTCCTCAGTGTCTGGTCCTCCACCATCTAATCCCCTCTATGTAGTGATCACCAATACTCCTCAGTATCTGGTCCTCCACCATCTAATCCTCTCTATGTAGTGATCACCAATACTCCTCAGTGTCTAATCCTCCACCATATAATCCCCTCTATGTAGTGTTCCCCAATACTACTTAGTATCTGGTCCTCCACCATCTAATCCCCTCTATGCAGTGATCACCAATACTCCTCAGTATCTGGTCCTCCACCATCTAATCCCCTCTATGTAGTGATCACCAATACTCCTCAGTGTCTGGTCCTCCACCATCTAATCCCCTCTATGTAGTGATCACCAATACTCCTCAGTGTCTGGTCCTCTACCATCTAATCCCCTCTATGTAGTGATCACCAATACTCCTCAGTGTCTGGTCCTCCACCATCTAATCCCCTCTATGTAGTGATCACCAATACTCCTCAGTGTCTGGTCCTCCACCATCTAATCCCCTCTATGTAGTGTTCACCAATACTCCTCAGTGTCTGGTCCTCCACCATCTAATCCCCTCTATGTAGTGTTCACCAATACTCCTCAGTGTCTGGTCCTCCACCATCTAACCCCCTCTATGTAGTGATCACCAATACTCCTCAGTGTCTGGTCCTCCACCATCTAACCCCCTCTATGTAGTGATCACCAATACTCCTCAGTGTCTGGTCCTCCGCCATCTAACCCCCTCTATGTAGTGTTCCCCAATACTCCTCAGTGTCTGGTCCTCCGCCATCTAACCCCCTCTATGTAGTGTTCCCCAATACTCCTCAGTGTCTGGTCCTCCGCCATCTAATCCCCTCTATGTAGTGATCGCCAATACTCCTCAGTGTCTGGTCCTCCACCATCTAATCCCCTCTATGTAGTGATCACCAATACTCCTCAGTGTCTGGTCCTCCACCATCTAATCCCCTCTATGTAGTGATCACCAATACTCCTCAGTGTCTGGTCCTCCACCATCTAACCCCCTCTATGTAGTGATCACCAATACTCCTCAGTGTCTGGTCCTCCACCATCTAACCCCCTCTATGTAGTGATCACCAATACTCCTCAGTGTCTGGTCCTCCGCCATCTAACCCCCTCTATGTAGTGTTCCCCAATACTCCTCAGTGTCTGGTCCTCCGCCATCTAACCCCCTCTATGTAGTGTTCCCCAATACTCCTCAGTGTCTGGTCCTCCGCCATCTAATCCCCTCTATGTAGTGATCGCCAATACTCCTCAGTGTCTGATCCTCCACCATCTAATCCCCTCTATGTAGTGATCACCAATACTCCTCAGTGTCTGGTCCTCCACCATCTAATCCTCTCTATGTAGTGATCACCAATACTCCTCAGTATCTGGTCCTCCACCATCTAATCCCCTCTATGTAGTGATCACCAATACTCCTCAGTGTCTGGTCCTCCACCATCTAATCCCCTCTATGTAGTGATCACCAATACTCCTCAGTATCTGGTCCTCCGCCATCTAATCCCCTCTATGTAGTGATCGCCAATACTCCTCAGTGTCTGGTCCTCCACCATCTAATCCCCTCTATGTAGTGATCACCAATACTCCTCAGTATCTGGTCCTCCCCCATCTAATCCCCTCTATGTAGTGATCACCAATACTCCTCAGTGTCTGGTCCTCCACCATCTAATCCCCTCTATGTAGTGATCACCAATACTCCTCAGTGTCTGGTCCTCCACCATCTAATCCCCTCTATGTAGTGTTCACCAATACTCCTCAGTATCTGGTCCTCCACCATCTAATCCCCTCTATGTAGTGATCACCAATACTCCTCAGTGTCTGGTCCTCCACCATCTAATCCCCTCTATGTAGTGTTCACCAATACTCCTCAGTATCTGGTCCTCCACCATCTAATCCCCTCTATGTAGTGATCACCAATACTCCTCAGTGTCTGGTCCTCCACCATCTAATCCCCTCTATGTAGTGATCACCAATACTCCTCAGTATCTGGTCCTCCACCATCTAATCCCCTCTATGTAGTGATCACCAATACTCCTCAGTATCTGGTGCTCCACCATCTAATCCCCTCTATGTAGTGATCACCAATACTCCTCAGTGTCTGGTGCTCCACCATCTAATCCCCTCTATGTAGTGATCACCAATACTCCTCAGTGTCTGGTCCTCCACCATCTAATCCCCTCTATGTAGTGATCACCAATACTCCTCAGTGTCTGGTCCTCCACCATCTAATCCCCTCTATGTAGTGATCACCAATACTCCTCAGTGTCTGGTCCTCCACCATCTAATCCCCTCTATGTAGTGATCACCAATACTCCTCAGTGTCTGGTCCTCCACCATCTAATCCCCTCTATGTAGTGATCACCAATACTCCTCAGTGTCTGGTCCTCCACCATCTAATCCCCTCTATGTAGTGATCACCAATACTCCTCAGTGTCTGGTCCTCCACCATCTAATCCCCTCTATGTAGTGATAACCAAAACTCCTCAGTATCTGGTCCTCCACCATCTAATCCCCTCTATGTAGTGATCACCAATACTCCTCAGTGTCTGGTCCTCTACCATCTAATCCCCTCTATGTAGTGATCACCAATACTCCTCAGTATCTGGTCCTCCCCCATCTAATCCCCTCTATGTAGTGATCACCAATACTCCTCAGTATCTGGTCCTCCACCATCTAATCCCCTCTATGTTGTGATCACCAATACTCCTCAGTGTCTGGTCCTCCTCCATCTAATCCCCTCTATGTAGTGATCACCAATACTCCTCAGTATCTGGTCCTCCACCATCTAATCCCCTCTATGTAGTGATCACCAATACTCCTCAGTGTCTGGTCCTCCACCATCTAATCCCCTCTATGTAGTGATCACCAATACTCCTCAGTGTCTGGTCCTCCACCATCTAATCCCCTCTATGTAGTGATCACCAAAACTCCTCAGTATCTGGTCCTCCACCATCTAACCCCCTCTATGTAGTGATCACCAATACTCCTCAGTGTCTGGTCCTCCACCATCTAATCCCCTCTATGTAGTGATCACCAATACTCCTCAGTATCTGGTCCTCCACCATCTAATCCCCTCTATGTAGTGATCACCAATACTCCTCAGTGTCTGGCCCTCCACCATCTAATACCCTCTATGTAGTGATCACCAATACTCCTCAGTGTCTGGTCCTCCACCATCTAATCCCCTCTATGTAGTGATCACCAATACTCCTCAGTATCTTGTCCTCCACCATCTAATCCCCTCTATGTAGTGATCACCAATACTCCTCAGTATCTGGTCCTCCACCATCTAATCCCCTCTATGTAGTGATCACCAATACTCCTCAGTATCTGGTCCTCCACCATCTAATCCCCTCTATGTAGTGATCACCAATACTCCTCAGTGTCTGGTCCTCCACCATCTAATCCCCTCTATGTAGTGATCACCAATACTCCTCAGTATCTGGCCCTCCGCCATCTAATACCCTCTATGTAGTGTTCACCAATACTCCTCAGTGTCTGGTCCTCTACCATCTAATCCCCTCTATGTAGTGATCACCAATACTCCTCAGTGTCTGGTCCTCCACCATCTAATCCCCTCTATGTAGTGATCACCAATACTCCTCAGTGTCTGGTCCTCCACCATCTAATCCTCTCTATGTAGTGATCACCAATACTCCTCAGTGTCTGGTCCTCCACCATCTAATCCCCTCTATGTAGTGATCACCAATACTCCTCAGTATCTGGTCCTCCACCATCTAATCCCCTCTATGTAGTGATCACCAATACTCCTCAGTGTCTGGTCCTCCTCCATCTAATCCCCTCTATGTAGTGATCACCAATACTCCTCAGTGTCTGGTCCTCCACCATCTAATCCCCTCTATGTAGTGATCACCAATACTCCTCAGTGTCTGGTCCTCCACCATCTAATCGTCTCTATGTAGTGATCACCAATACTCCTCAGTGTCTGGTCCTCCACCATCTAATCCCCTCTATGTAGTGATCACCAATACTCCTCAGTATCTGGCCCTCCACCATCTAATCCCCTCTATGTAGTGATCACCAATACTCCTCAGTGTCTGGCCCTCCACCATCTAATCCCCTCTATGTAGTGATCACCAATACTCCTCAGTGTCTGGTCCTCCACCATCTAATCCCCTCTATGTAGTGATCACCAATACTCCTCAGTATCTGGTCCTCCACCATCTAATCCCCTCTATGTAGTGATCACCAATACTCCTCAGTGTCTGGTCCTCCCCCATCTAATCCTCTCTATGTAGTGATCACCAATACTCCTCAGTATCTGGTCCTCCACCATCTAATCCCCTCTATGTAGTGATCACCAATACTCCTCAGTGTCTGGTCCTCCACCATCTAATCCCCTCTATGTAGTGTTCACCAATACTCCTCAGTATCTGGTCCTCCACCATCTAATCCCCTCTATGTAGTGTTCACCAATACTCCTCAGTGTCTGGTCCTCCACCATCTAATCCCCTCTATGTAGTGATCACCAATACTCCTCAGTGTCTGGTCCTCCACCATCTAATCCCCTCTATGTAGTGATCACCAATACTCCTCAGTGTCTGGTCCTCCACCATCTAATCCCCTCTATGTAGTGTTCACCAATACTCCTCAGTGTCTGGTCCTCCACCATCTAATCCCCTCTATGTAGTGATCACCAATACTCCTCAGTGTCTGGTCCTCCACCATCTAATCCCCTCTATGTAGTGATCACCAATACTCCTCAGTATCTGGTCCTCCACCATCTAATCCCCTCTATGTAGTGATCACCAATACTCCTCAGTGTCTGGTCCTCCACCATCTAATCCCCTCTATGTAGTGTTCACCAATACTCCTCAGTGTCTGGTCCTCTACCATCTAATCCCCTCTATGTAGTGATCACCAATACTCCTCAGTATCTGGTCCTCCACCATCTAATCCCCTCTATGTAGTGATCACCAATACTCCTCAGTGTCTGGTCCTCCACCATCTAATCCCCTCTATGTAGTGATCACCAATACTCCTCAGTGTCTGGTCCTCCACCATCTAATCCCCTCTATGTAGTGTTCACCAATACTCCTCAGTGTCTGGTCCTCCACCATCTAATCCCCTCTATGTAGTGATCACCAATACTCCTCAGTATCTGGTCCTCCACCATCTAATCCCCTCTATGTAGTGATCACCAATACTCCTCAGTGTCTGGTCCTCCACCATCTAATCCCCTCTATGTAGTGATCACCAATACTCCTCAGTATCTGGTCCTCCACCATCTAATCCCCTCTATGTAGTGATCACCAATACTCCTCAGTGTCTGGTCCTCCACCATCTAATCCCCTCTATGTAGTGTTCACCAATACTCCTCAGTGTCTGGTGCTCCACCATCTAATCCCCTCTATGTAGTGATCACCAATACTCCTCAGTGTCTGGTCCTCCACCATCTAATCCCCTCTATGTAGTGATCACCAATACTCCTCAGTATCTGGTCCTCCACCATCTAGTCCCCTCTATGTAGTGATCACCAATACTCCTCAGTGTCTGGTCCTCCACCATCTAATCCCCTCTATGTAGTGATCACCAATACTCCTCAGTGTCTGGTCCTCCACCATCTAATCCCCTCTATGTAGTGATCACCAATACTCCTCAGTATCTGGTCCTCCTCCATCTAATCCCCTCTATGTAGTGATCACCAATACTCCTCAGTATCTGGTCCTCCACCATCTAATCCTCTCTATGTAGTGATCACCAATACTCCTCAGTATCTGGTCCTCCTCCATCTAATCCCCTCTATGTAGTGATCACCAATACTCCTCAGTATCTGGTCCTCCTCCATCTAATCCCCTCTATGTAGTGATCACCAATACTCCTCAGTGTCTGGTCCTCCGCCATCTAATCCCCTCTATGTAGTGATCACCAATACTCCTCAGTATCTGGTCCTCCTCCATCTAATCCCCTCTATGTAGTGATCACCAATACTCCTCAGTATCTGGTCCTCCACCATCTAATCCTCTCTATGTAGTGATCACCAATACTCCTCAGTATCTGGTCCTCCTCCATCTAATCCCCTCTATGTAGTGATCACCAATACTCCTCAGTATCTGGTCCTCCTCCATCTAATCCCCTCTATGTAGTGATCACCAATACTCCTCAGTGTCTGGTCCTCCGCCATCTAATCCCCTCTATGTAGTGATCACCAATACTCCTCAGTATCTGGTCCTCCACCATCTAATCCTCTCTATGTAGTGATCACCAATACTCCTCAGTGTCTGGTCCTCCACCATCTAATCCCCTCTATGTAGTGATCACCAATACTCCTCAGTATCTGGTCCTCCCCCATCTAATCCCCTCTATGTAGTGATCACCAATACTCCTCAGTGTCTGGTCCTCCCCCATCTAATCCTCTCTATGTAGTGATCACCAATACTCCTCAGTATCTGGTCCTCCACCATCTAATCCCCTCTATGTAGTGATCACCAATACTCCTCAGTATCTGGTCCTCCACCATCTAATCCCCTCTATGTAGTGATCACCAATACTCCTCAGTGTCTGGTCCTCCACCATCTAATCCCCTCTATGTAGTGTTCACCAATACTCCTCAGTATCTGGTCCTCCACCATCTAATCCCCTCTATGTAGTGTTCACCAATACTCCTCAGTGTCTGGTCCTCCACCATCTAATCCCCTCTATGTAGTGATCACCAATACTCCTCAGTGTCTGGTCCTCCACCATCTAATCCCCTCTATGTAGTGATCACCAATACTCCTCAGTGTCTGGTCCTCCACCATCTAATCCCCTCTATGTAGTGTTCACCAATACTCCTCAGTGTCTGGTCCTCCACCATCTAATCCCCTCTATGTAGTGATCACCAATACTCCTCAGTGTCTGGTCCTCCACCATCTAATCCCCTCTATGTAGTGATCACCAATACTCCTCAGTGTCTGGTCCTCCACCATCTAATCCCCTCTATGTAGTGATCACCAATACTCCTCAGTGTCTGGTCCTCCACCATCTAATCCCCTCTATGTAGTGATCACCAATACTCCTCAGTGTCTGGTCCTCCACCATCTAATCCCCTCTATGTAGTGTTCACCAATACTCCTCAGTGTCTGGTCCTCCACCATCTAATCCTCTCTATGTAGTGATCACCAATACTCCTCAGTGTCTGGTCCTCCACCATCTAATCCCCTCTATGTAGTGATCACCAATACTCCTCAGTGTCTGGTCCTCCACCATCTAATCCCCTCTATGTAGTGTTCACCAATACTCCTCAGTGTCTGGTCCTCTACCATCTAATCCCCTCTATGTAGTGATCACCAATACTCCTCAGTATCTGGTCCTCCACCATCTAATCCCCTCTATGTAGTGTTCACCAATACTCCTCAGTGTCTGGTCCTCCACCATCTAATCCCCTCTATGTAGTGATCACCAATACTCCTCAGTATCTGGTCCTCCACCATCTAATCCCCTCTATGTAGTGATCACCAATACTCCTCAGTGTCTGGTCCTCCACCATCTAATCCCCTCTATGTAGTGTTCACCAATACTCCTCAGTGTCTGGTGCTCCACCATCTAATCCCCTCTATGTAGTGATCACCAATACTCCTCAGTGTCTGGTCCTCCACCATCTAATCCCCTCTATGTAGTGATCACCAATACTCCTCAGTATCTGGTCCTCCACCATCTAGTCCCCTCTATGTAGTGATCACCAATACTCCTCAGTGTCTGGTCCTCCACCATCTAATCCCCTCTATGTAGTGATCACCAATACTCCTCAGTGTCTGGTCCTCCACCATCTAATCCCCTCTATGTAGTGATCACCAATACTCCTCAGTATCTGGTCCTCCTCCATCTAATCCCCTCTATGTAGTGATCACCAATACTCCTCAGTATCTGGTCCTCCACCATCTAATCCTCTCTATGTAGTGATCACCAATACTCCTCAGTATCTGGTCCTCCTCCATCTAATCCCCTCTATGTAGTGATCACCAATACTCCTCAGTATCTGGTCCTCCGCCATCTAATCCTCTCTATGTAGTGATCACCAATACTCCTCAGTGTCTGGTCCTCCACCATCTAATCCCCTCTATGTAGTGATCACCAATACTCCTCAGTATCTGGTCCTCCCCCATCTAATCCCCTCTATGTAGTGATCACCAATACTCCTCAGTATCTGGTCCTCCCCCATCTAATCCCCTCTATGTAGTGATCACCAATACTCCTCAGTATCTGGTCCTCCACCATCTAATCCCCTCTATGTAGTGTTCACCAATACTCCTCAGTATCTGGTCCTCCACCATCTAATCCCCTCTATGTAGTGATCACCAATACTCCTCAGTGTCTGGTCCTCCACCATCTAATACCCTCTATGTAGTGATCACCAATACTCCTCAGTGTCTGGTCCTCCTCCATCTAATCCCCTCTATGTAGTGATCACCAATACTCCTCAGTGTCTGGTCCTCCACCATCTAATCCCCTCTATGTAGTGTTCACCAATACTCCTCAGTGTCTGGTGCTCCACCATCTAATCCCCTCTATGTAGTGTTCACCAATACTCCTCAGTATCTGGTCCTCCACCATCTAATCCCCTCTATGTAGTGATCACCAATACTCCTCAGTGTCTGGTCCTCCACCATCTAATCCCCTCTATGTAGTGTTCACCAATACTCCTCAGTATCTGGTCCTCCACCATCTAATCCCCTCTATGTAGTGATCACCAATACTCCTCAGTATCTGGTCCTCCACCATCTAATACCCTCTATGTAGTGATCACCAATACTCCTCAGTATCTGGTCCTCCACCATCTAATCCCCTCTATGTAGTGATCACCAATACTCCTCAGTGTCTGGTCCTCCACCATCTAATCCCCTCTATGTAGTGATCACCAATACTCCTCAGTATCTGGTCCTCCACCATCTAATCCCCTCTATGTAGTGATCACCAATACTCCTCAGTGTCTGGTCCTCCACCATCTAATCCCCTCTATGTAGTGTTCACCAATACTCCTCAGTATCTGGTCCTCCTCCATCTAATCCCCTCTATGTAGTGATCACCAATACTCCTCAGTGTCTGGTCCTCCACCATCTAATCCCCTCTATGTAGTGTTCACCAATACTCCTCAGTATCTGGTCCTCCACCATCTAATCCCCTCTATGTAGTGATCACCAATACTCCTCAGTGTCTGGTCCTCCACCATCTAATCCCCTCTATGTAGTGATCACCAATACTCCTCAGTGTCTGGTCCTCCACCATCTAATCCCCTCTATGTAGTGATCACCAATACTCCTCAGTATCTGGTGCTCCACCATCTAATCCCCTCTATGTAGTGATCACCAATACTCCTCAGTGTCTGGTCCTCCACCATCTAATCCCCTCTATGTAGTGATCACCAATACTCCTCAGTATCTGGTCCTCCACCATCTAATCCCCTTTATGTAGTGTTCACCAATACTCCTCAGTGTCTGGTCCTCCACCATCTAATCCCCTCTATGTAGTGATCACCAATACTCCTCAGTGTCTGGTCCTCCACCATCTAATCCCCTCTATGTAGTGATCACCAATACTCCTCAGTGTCTGGTCCTCCACCATCTAATACCCTCTATGTAGTGATCACCAATACTCCTCAGTGTCTGGTCCTCCTCCATCTAATCCCCTCTATGTAGTGTTCACCAATACTCCTCAGTGTCTGGTCCTCCTCCATCTAATCCCCTCTATGTAGTGATCACCAATACTCCTCAGTGTCTGGTCCTCCGCCATCTAATCCCCTCTATGTAGTGATCACCAATACTCCTCAGTATCTGGTCCTCTACCATCTAATCCTCTCTATGTAGTGTTCACCAATACTCCTCAGTATCTGGTCCTCCACCATCTAATACCCTCTATGTAGTGATCACCAATACTCCTCAGTATCTGGTCCTCCACCATCTAATCCCCTCTATGTAGTGATCACCAATACTCCTCAGTATCTGGTCCTCCCCCATCTAATCCCCTCTATGTAGTGATCACCAATACTCCTCAGTGTCTGGTCCTCCCCCATCTAATCCTCTCTATGTAGTGATCACCAATACTCCTCAGTATCTGGTCCTCCACCATCTAATCCCCTCTATGTAGTGATCACCAATACTCCTCAGTATCTGGTCCTCCACCATCTAATACCCTCTATGTAGTGTCGATCAGAACTCCTCTAGGCAGATTGGATTAGATGGATGATCTGGTGACTATCATTGGACACTGTGGAGATGGGATTATATTCTGGGCCAGTGTCCACCATTACTCTTGAATGTCTGATCCTCTTATCCTATCGCACTAGTGTCCATTGGACGCCCTAGTATCTACCACTGGTCCTCCACTGTCTCTGTACTCAACTCCCCGCTCTTGTTTTTTTTTTGTTTTATTATTTTGGTTTTTTTTCTGAATAATTTGGTTTCGGTGGTTCCTTTCCCTCCAGTGTCAGAGCCTCCCACCCCCGGAACCATGTGGTAGGTCCCCCATCCCCTGTCCCTCTTCAGATTCTCAGGTGTACCTACCTGCTCTGTCAAACCTTCACGCAGAAACTGGCCAGGACCCGCTAGGATTGAAGGGTTTTGTGCGTGAATGTGGCTGAACCAGTTTGTTGCTGTGGAGCCGGAGGTAGAGCCCAGTGCCGACCCCACCCCATCGCCCGTCACTTCTCATGTTTGACTTGCAAAGTTCTTTTCTTGTCCCAGACAATGATGGAGCGGCCATGGGGCAGAGGGATGGACAGCTAATCAGTGTGTGGAGCACTACATTCTGTTTGATGTTGGTATGGAGACCAAGTGAAGACACACATACGACAATGCACCACCCGTCCCCCATACACAACCAGGGCCCGGATACCTGGACCCTCCCAGCAACACCACGAGCTGCCTCCATGTACAACACGCACCAATCACCAGGAAGCTACAATTGTCAGAGAGAACTGTGGTCACGATGGAAACAATAGCAAATCTCTGGCTGACCTCACTCTGTTACATCACAACATGTGTGAGGTCCTGCTGGGCCCATACCCTAAATAAATTTGGGGCATTTGGAGGACACATCTCCCGCGGGGAAGGGACCGTGGTGGACACATCTCCCGAGGGGAAGGGACCGTGGTGGACACATCTCCCGAGGGGAAGGGACCGTGGTGGACACATCTCCCGAGGGGAAGGGACCGTGGTGGACACATCTCCCGAGGGGAAGGGACCGTGGTGGACACATCTCCCGAGGGGAAGGGACCCTGGAGGACACATCTCCCGCGGGGAAGGGACCCTGGAGGACACATCTCCCGCGGGGAAGGGACCCTGGAGGACACATCTCCCGCGGGGAAGGTGTTAAGGTAAACCTAGATGATAGATCAAATCCTGTCATTTCTACTTGTTCTATTTTCCTAAAATCATTGTAACAGAGACTTCATTATAAGATGGCGCCGGCCTCGTAATCATAACGAAAACAATTAAGGCTAAAGAATGTCAACAAGACCTCAATCCTGACGTCAATAAGCAACAGCAAGGAAGTTCTCCAATCAAGAGACTACACGAGCTGGGAATTCTCCGCCCCTTCTGCTTCTTCCATAATTTCTATATAGTTTTGTGAAACCAAATAAAGTTCTAGCAGTGCAGATTTGCCATGGCCATGATCGCATGAGTGAGATTTAAATCAGCAAATGTGTCTGAATTAATTTCTTACGATGTGCACGCATGCTTATTGATTAGAAACACGCAGCCAACGCACACTAAAAGAGGATGTCTTGAATCCTACCCTAACATTGGAGGCACTGCTGAGATTTCGCGATCAGGATGACCAGGACGCCCCCTCGTTCCAGCACCGTTTGCAGCCTCGGGGTCACCACTTCCCGACTGGGTCTGATCAGCCCACGATCACGGTAAGTTTCAGATAACATATGTTAACCTGTGACTTGCCTGTGACTCGGGGAGTGGTGATACCTGTGGCTGTAGACAGCTGGGATTGGAGGGTAAATATGTATAGCCACCTGGTGTCCTGCATCGGGGTCTGAATTGTTATATAGCTCTGTATGAGAAGTGCCTTGGCTGCTGTGTGTATGCGCTTTGCTGAGCCAGAACAGAAAGGGAGGGGGGGGACGTTCGAAGTTCATATAGAGAGGAGTATAGCGAAGCCGCAGTGAAGATCAGACATATGGCCGTTAGAATTAGGAGAAAAAGGACGGATGTCTGCACACAGACATAGGCCGCCAGAATAAGGAGAAAAAGGACGGATGTTTGCCCGCCAAACATAGGCCGCCAGAATAGGAGAACGGGTAAAGAACGGGTGTCTGGGGATTTGACAGGAATTAGGAGAAAAAGGGAGATCGTTAAGCGGGGACCTTCTGATAAACCTCTAACCGACACGCAGTGAGCTAAGTCTCTATAACTGGTGATCGGGGAGCTTGAAGGTCAGACCTTCTGATAAACCTCTAACCGACACGCAGTGAGTTAAGTCTCTATAACTGGTGATCGGGGAGCTTGAAGGTCAACCCTTAAGCCGTGAGCAGCTGCACGGTAAGGGTCTCAGACAAATTATGCTGCGGTTTCGGAATAGAAAGGACGTCCTCCCAGAGGGAACCACTGGTGCGCTAGCGATAGTTCAGTGCAAAGAAGGGAAAAATGAGGTAGACAGAAGATTGGCTTGATGTAAGTAGAGAGAAGGTTGTTGAGTCAAGTAGGATGAATTAAGTTGGACTGCAATTTGATTTAATGGAACAGGTTTGCGGTGAAATAAAAAGTAATAATGAAGGTTTGAGAGTTTTGGGATGTGTTAGAGGATCTGATGATTGTACAACTTGTAAACATGCAAACAGACTCTGAGAACCTCTAACTTTGACTGACGGACCAGGACAGAGTGACAGGGATCCTTCAGAGTGCCGTTTAAGAAAGAGACAGGTGATAAGGGACATTTCAAAGTTTTTGATGTGGAAAGAATTTGAGAAAAAGAGATTCAATTATATTTTCCTTGGAGTGAAAAATGGCCCCTGTAATCCAGACTCCACCCCTGTATCTGGTGGTTAGAGAAGATGACATGCCCTACCATTCTTCAGTGGCGCCCATCTTAAAAAACAGTTTATTTCTCAGTGGCGGCCATTTTATATTCCCTTCAAGTCCCTGAAAGTTGATTGCTGTTGGCAGCCATAAAAGCTGTTGTGGGGCTTTGTAGGATAATAGCTGACAATGCTTTGGGCGTCTGCTAGGGGTCTTGGAGTGTGAGAGGTTGTTTGATTATTATTAAAATTTATTGATCGCGACAATTAGAGAAAAATTACTATAAAAAGTGTTGCAATGTCTCTGGTACCTGCTTTCTGGCGTTTAAGGGGTTAACAGAAGGGTGGGGGCTGTTGGAGCTGCGTTTTGTTTTGTGAAGACATGTACATGGCCTTGACGCTGAAGTTCTCCAAAAATCTAGGGCTCTGTCTGAGCTGTGTTATCAGTGTGTGTTCTGTTCTGACCTTGACGCTACAGTAAGCTGAAGTTGTTTACAGAAGGGGGTAGATCGCTGCGTTTAGACTTCTCCCTGACAATCTAAAAAAGACTTGAAGGAATGTATTTGGTTGTGTAACAGGGATACAGTATGATGTGATGTCCTCCTGTGTACCCCATGAACAGACTAAGCAAGAACGAGCCCCCCAACTGTATCACAGAGCCTATGACTGACTTCTATTCCTTTTATGATTAAAAAAAAAAAAAAAAACAACATAAGTGTACCTGGATTTTGTTCAGATGTTGGAGTCTGGCCAAAAGTTTATAGATAGTTAAGAGAATCCTATATGTCTGGATGAGATAAAGCGGAGACGCACACGGTAATGGAAGAGTCCCATGGGAACGGTTTGCAGCTTTGGGACACATGGGGAATGACCTGACAGTGTAGTGGGTTGTTACCAAAGGTGTTAACGGACTGGAGACATCTCTACCAGACTTGCGTATACAGGGATTGATAAGATTGTGACTGAAAGCCAGAGGGAAACAGAGACTAGTTTCACAGACCACAGCAAAGTGACACTGACAACATTTCCAATAGTCTCAACCGACCGACCCAAGTGGGCGTGTTTTCGACTGTGGGGAAGAGACATTACTATAGTGAGTGGCGGAGACACCCCCAACAGGGCAGGACAAGGGGTGGTGGTTATGGACAGGGATGTCAGCGAGAACAGTCCCCCTTCTGAACGGCCCCCCCAAACAGAGTTAGTGCCTTTCATTGTAAAACTGATGTGTGACTCTCCTCTGCTAGTCCGATGATGATTTTAGCCCATTCCCGGTCAAGGAAAAGACCCAGAAAGAACAGCTGGATACATGTAGGATGGTCTATGACCTCCAAGCTGCCAATGAGTGTACTTAAGCCCAGTGGTCCCTAGCCCAAACTGGCAGCAGTCCCTGAGACTGACATAT
Organism: Engystomops pustulosus; assembly: GCF_040894005.1. Taxonomy (NCBI): domain Eukaryota; kingdom Metazoa; phylum Chordata; class Amphibia; order Anura; family Leptodactylidae; genus Engystomops; species Engystomops pustulosus. The sequence continues at coordinate 226,328,396 of NC_092414.1, read as the reverse complement.
TATTCACTGTTATTGATTTGGCAAATGTTCTCTCTGGGCCCCTACATGAGGATTGCCAGGACCTATTTTCCTTTACCAGTGTAGTATTCCAGTATACCTGATGTAGATTCCCACAAGGGGGGTAAAACTCACCCAGCCAATACCCCACGGCCCTACAGGGAGTAGACTGGCAGACTAGCACCTTACTGGATGTTCTCCTTTTCAGTTTGTGGAGGACCTACTGTTTTTGTTTGCCTGGATGCATTTATTGACCTTATGTGTTTTCTGTTCCAGAAGGGTTGCAAAGTTTCCTGAGACAAACTCCGGTACTGCCAGGAGAAGGTGGCCTTCCTAGGCCACTGCTTCTCAGCCACAGGCAGATACCTGACAGAGGGAAGAAAGCTGGCAGTCCAGAATGTGCCCCTGTCCCGAGGCCCTAAGCCTCTTCACATGATTCTAGGACTGGCCAGCTCCTGCAGCCTGGGATAAGGTCTGCTGCCCCCAGCCTGATGCTGCCCCTTTCTGACTGAATTGCCTCTTCCCCATTTGCCCTTAGTCAGGAGGCAGTTGATGTATTCCATAGCCTTAAGCTGGCAAATCCTGTCTGCCCCGGCCCTAGGCACATGCCACTGAACCAGACCTTTTATTTTATTTTGCACTGAGTATGTAGGCCACAGGTGTCCTAGCCCAGGAACGTGGTGGCCTCCCCAGTGGCCCACTATTAGGCCCGGTTAGACTCAGTCGTGAGGGGAGCCCCTCATGTGTCAGTAGCTGCAGCCAGCAATCTGCTCATCAAGGCCAGTGAGTTGATCCTAGATCACTCAGTTACAGTGTGAACCCCACATACCTTGCACAGCCCAAGTACAGCCCAAATATCTGAGCAAAGGCCAGACAGCTCAGACTCCAGTGTGCACTCCTGATTCCCCAGGATACACTGATAAGGTGCACAGCTCTGAATCCTTTGTGCTATCACCAGTCTTCCAGGATTCAGAGAGGGGGGAGAGAAGGGTAATTAACCCAGATGTTGAGTTTTTTCTCATAGATGGCTCCAGGTCTGCAGGAGAAGACAGATGGTTCTATGCTGGATATACCGTGGTCAGTGGCGCACATGAGGTAGTACAAGCAGAACCATTCCCTCCACACAGGTCAGTGCAGGAGGTGAAGTGATGGCACTCAGGGAAGCGCTACAGCTGGTGGAAGGTAAAAGGGCGAACATCTATACTCAAGGTGTAGGTCTGGGGTCTAAACACGACTATGAACCCATATGGAAGGCTAGAGATTTCCTCACCTCTGCAGGGACCCCCTTTAAGCATGGCACGCTGGTTAAAGAGCTCATGGATGCTCTCTTACTTCCACAAGAGGTGAGGATAGTAAAAGTTAAAGCACACACAATTTGGTAACTCCACAAGCCAAGGGCAAGTATGTGGCTGACGGGATGGCGAAGGCAGCTGCACAGATGGAGCCCAGAGACTGTCCTGAAGTCTCAGCGGTGAGTTCTGAGCTAAAAGTTTGATCCACAGGTGTTCCAGTCCCTGGTGGCCTGAGAGTCATCAGAAGTGAAGGGAGTGTGGAGGAGAGCTGGAGCCCAGATGCCGATGGGACCTGGATGCTGGGAGAGAGGGTGTGCCTGCCCGGAGCCCTGCACCCGACAGTAAGTCAAGTAGCCCACGGACACACACACATATTCCAAATGGCCATGCTAGTGCTCATAAACCGCAAGTGGTTTGCCCGGGCGTTACTACCCGTCACTAGACTAGTGAAAGCCTTTATAGTCTGTGCCCGCCACAACCCGGGTAAGGTGGAAAAGACCCCACAGAAGGTGACACCCAAGCCGCTGTATCCCTTCCAGAGACTGCAGATGGATTTTATCCAGCTACCAAAAAGTGGTACGTAGGAATACGTGCCTGTGTGCATTGATCTCTTTCCAGGGTGTCCAGAAGCTTCTCCCATGACCAAGGCTACTGCCAGAGCTGCAGCCAAGAAGAAGGTGAGTGAGATTTTTCTGCAGGTTTGGACTTCCAGAGACCAAAGAGTCCGGTCACAGAACCCACTTCACTGGACAGGTAAAGACTGAAACCTTGTCCCTCCTGGGTGTAGAACAGGCCCTGCACACCCCATACCCTTCCCAAGTTAGTGGTGCGTTTGAGATACTTTAAACTGCACTCTTAAGTTAGAGATCCGGAAGGCCATGGAAGAAGCAGGGAAACCATGGCGCTAGTGCTTTCCTGCTGCCCACCATTCAGATAGGACCACCCTTAACAGAAAGATGGGATTGTCCCCCTTTGAAGTACTTTTTGGCCGTGCACCCAGACTAGGCCCCTACTAGGAAACCAAGTGGAACATGCCACACAGCTGAGCCAGGCCTTGAAAAAGGTCGACAAAAGTGTTTCTGATTCCTTTTTCAGATCCAAACAGAGACCTCAGGACGCATAACCTGAAGCCTGGAGACTACGTGGTGGTGAAGAGACACCAGAGAGAGAGTCTGGAGCCTCTCAACGATGGTCCTTTGCAAGTCCTGCTGACCAGTGCCATGCCTGTGAAGCTAGAGGGAAGTCAGCACGCTTCCACGCTTTCTATTGCAAACTTACTTATTCTTCTTGCTAGCTGGTCTCTTCTGACTGACTGTATGCTCAGGGACACCCCAACCATGACTATCACTGTATCTATAGGGGTGACCAGGATGCCCCCAGGGTAGGAGACTTTACCTACAGTTGGTGCAACAAGACAATGACCTTCTATAACATTGACAGCACAAGTAACCCTGTATTAGCAGTGTCTGATGTACTGGATTTGTGGGGATAGGAGAGTCAGGTCAGGCCTAGAGGCTGGGAAGGTGAGTGTACGGTGATAAATCTTCTGCATTCCTTCCTCGTGATCCCCAGGGATAAGGTTGATCGGACACATAAGAAAAGGTAGAGAATCCCAAAGGATTCTGGAGGTCTGAGAGGAGCACCTAGATGACAACGTTTATATAGATACAGTGGGAGCACCAAGGGGGGTCCCAGATGAGGAGTACAAGGCCCACAATCAGATATGGGCAGGTCTAGAGTCCATTATTCCCCAGAGAGCTATGAGCAAAGATGTTGGTTGGGTAATTGTTTTTATTGTAATCAACAGAGATTTGTGAATTATATCGGAGATGCTTCCCAGAACCGCATGGCTTTGGACATGACCCTTGCTGAGAAGGGAGGAGTCTGTAAGATGGTGGGAGTGGCTTGATACATCCCAGATGACATCGCCCCCGTTGGATCGATTACCCATGCACTTGAAGAGATTGAAGGACTGTCCAGGGAACCCAAGAGAAACTCGAAAGTGGACGCTATATCCTTCACTTTGTAGTTGGGGGATTGGAAGGGTTTTTCTTTAAGTGCGGATGATATTGGGGATTGTGATTTTGCTCTTGTCACTTATTATGTGTTATGTGGTCCCCCTCATCAAGTCCACCAAGTATCATGGGAATCAGTAGTTAGACAAGCCAAAGACCCCTTACTCAAGTTACCTAAATTTGCATAATGACGATATCCCTCTAAGATCAACCACCCCTGAAACATATCAAGCAGCCCCCTGGAGTAGGGAGAGGTAGAGTAGAGATTTGATTCCCATATGTGAAAGTCCACTAAATGGGGGTGCACCCAACAAGGGTCTGCTGTCATCCAACTGGTGAAGAGGAGAGCGAAGCACATAAGGGCAGATCTATAGGTCCTTCTAGACTAAGAGTAGCCGAGAGAAATTCCAGGATTTAGGGGGGACTGTTAAGGTAAACCTAGATGATAGATCAAATCCTGTCATTTCTACTTGTTCTATTTTCCTAAAATCATTGTAACAGAGACTTCATTATAAGATGGCGCCGGCCTCGTAATCATAACGAAAACAATTAAGGCTAAAGAATGTCAACAAGACTTCAATCCTGACGTCAATAAGCAACAGCAGGGAAGTTCTCCAATCAAGAGACGACACGAGCTGGGAATTCTCCGCCCCTTCTGCTTCTTCCATAATTTCTATATAGTTTTGTGAAACCAAATAAAGTTCTAGCAGTGCAGATTTGCCATGGCCATGATCGCATGAGTGAGATTTACATCAGCAAATGTGTCTGAATTAATTTCTTACGATGTGCACACATGCTTATTGATTAGAAACACGCAGCCAACGCACACTAAAAGAGGATGTCTTGAATCCTACCCTAACAAAGGGACCCTGGAGGACACATCTCCCGCGGGGAAGGGACCCTGGAGGACACATCTCCCGCGGGGAAGGGACCCTGGAGGACACATCTCCCGCGGGGAAGGGACCCTGGAGGACACATCTCCCGCGGGGAAGGGACCCTGGAGGACACATCTCCCGCGGGGAAGGGACCCTGGAGGACACATCTCCCGCGGGGAAGGGACCCTGGAGGACACATCTCCCGCGGGGAAGGGACCCTGGAGGACACATCTCCCGCGGGGAAGGGACCCTGGAGGACACATCTCCCGCGGGGAAGGGACCCTGGAGGACACATCTCCCGCGGGGAAGGGACCCTGGAGGACACATCTCCCGCGGGGAAGGGACCCTGGAGGACACATCTCCCGCGGGGAAGGGACCCTGGAGGACACATCTCCCGCGGGGAAGGGACCCTGGAGGACACATCTCCCGCGGGGAAGGGACCCTGGAGGACACATCTCCCGCGGGGAAGGGACCCTGGAGGACACATCTCCCGCGGGGAAGGGACCCTGGAGGACACATCTCCCGCGGGGAAGGGACCCTGGAGGACACATCTCCCGCGGGGAAGGGACCCTGGAGGACACATCTCCCGAGGGGAAGGGATCCTGGAGGACACATCTCCCGAGGGGAAGGGATCCTGGAGGACACATCTCCCCCATGACTTGGGACTCCTAGGGTACACATCTCCCGAGGGGAAGGGATCCTGGAGGACACATCTCCCGAGGGGAAGGGATCCTGGAGGACACATCTCCCCCATGACTTGGGACTCCTAGGGTACACATCTCCCGAGGGGAAGGGATCGTGGTGGACACATCTCCCCCGCGACTCAGGGCTCCTGGAGGACACATCTCCCGAGGGGAAGGGCTTGTGGTGGACACATCTCCCCCGCGACTCGGGGCTCGTGGTAGACAAATCCCATGAGGGGAAGGGCTTGCGACTCCTGGTAGACACATCTCCTCCGGGACTCTGGGTACTTGGAGAACACATTTCCCAAGTGGTGGAGCGTGGGGTCCAGGAGGACACATCTCATGAGGGGGACGGGCTCAGGACTCCTGGTGGACAGGAGTCCTTAGCCCATCCCCTCATGAGATGTGTCCTCCTGAACCCCCAGGATCCTCCACTTGGGAGATATGTCCTCCAAGTACCCCAAGTCCCGGAGGAGATATGTCCAGCAGGAGTCACAAGCCCACAACTCTTCCCTGTGAGAGGTCTTTTCTTCGGGAGCCCCTCCCCTCGAGAGGTGTGTCCTCCAGGAGCCCCAGGAGCACTTGGCTCCCAGAGGACACATCTCCCGCTGGGCTTTGCCTCTTTTCATTGCTGTAGAGCCCGTATGATTGTGTGGTAGGACTATATGTGTACAGGTTAATAAAACTGTGCGTGAACAATAACCCCATGGCGGTCCCACACAACTCCACGAAGGACATTGTACACCAAGATGGGCAGCACCAGGCTAGGAGGACTACGGGCACAGGTCCCTATGTAGTGTGGGGAGACATCTACCTCCTCACTTCCCTGTAATAGTTTCTATTATTCAAGGATGTATGAGAAGCACCACTGACCACCAGGAGGCAGTATACACTGTATATATACACACACCACTGACCACCAGGAGGCAGTATACACTGTATATATACACACACACACACCACTGACCACCAGGAGGCAGTATACACTGTATATATACACACACACACACCACTGACCACCAGGAGGCAGTATACACTGTATATATACACACACACACACACACCACTGACCACCAGGAGGCAGTATACACTGTATATATACACACACACACCACTGACCACCAGGAGGCAGTATACACTGTATATATATACACACACACACACCACTGACCACCAGGAGGCAGTATACACTGTATATACACACACACACACACACACACCACTGACCACCAGGAGGCAGTATACACTGTATATATATACACACACACACACCACTGACCACCAGGAGGCAGTATACACTGTATATATACACACACACACACCACTGACCACCAGGAGGCAGTATACACTGTATATATACACACACACACACACACCACTGACCACCAGGAGGCAGTATACACTGTATATATACACACACACACCACTGACCACCAGGAGACAGTATACACTGTATATATATACACACACACACACCACTGACCACCAGGAGGCAGTATACACTGTATATATACACACACACACACACACACACACACCACTGACCACCAGGAGGCAGTATACATTGTATATATACACACACCACTGACCACCAGGAGGCAGTATACACTGTATATATACACACACCACTGACCACCAGGAGGCAGTATACACTGTATATATACACACACCAC